>NC_055693.1:34338812-34638812 GCF_017639745.1 Melanotaenia boesemani
TATTTCATGCTAACTCATCAATGACACAAACTGTGGCTGTCGTTTTCCTCTAGACTTGAACACCACACGGGACAGCAAACAGGTGCTAACACAGGCGTGATGGAGGAAATGGCTGCGTCAGCCTTTATCCACTTGAGGAAAATAACCCATACAGCAGAAGATCATCTCTGACAGGGATCCACCCATTCATCAAAACCAGGAACGCTCTCATGTCGCCACTCACCAAGCACCACTGACCCTCTGGTTGGGAGAGCTTTATTACAGACAGTACTTTGGTGAGCGCTGTAGATTTATGTTGATGCAGCTTCCAGTCCTAGAATTAATCTACAACATCTCCCTGCAGCTGATTTCACAATTAACCTCTTCTGACTACAAAAACATTTTACTACACATGATGTAAGGCAGTGAACATCTACAGTATGTATATCACCATGTTCACCTGTAATTTAGTACAATTATCAACCTCTCTCCAGTTAAAACTATAAACACAAAAATATTGACTTTTTTTCATGACTACAAAAACTCATCATTGACCTTACAGAAATTAAGTCTTAATATATAAGTATATAGCAGTAATTATTTTATTTCAAATGTAGATTATTATTTAAATGGTAAAACGATTTCATACATTTAACTTATTTACAGCCATGAAGGGGTACACACATTATAATCAGCCTGAGAGGTCACATCACAGACATGTGCTCATTAAATATATCTTGAATTTATTTAAAACCAATGTTCACTGAAGGAGGACAAACACTGCAGAATTTAGCATATTTTAACTTGTTAAGTCTTTTACCTAAATTACACATCCATTTTTTAATCAGATTAATCACAGCTTAAAAATGAATCATGATTAATCACCATTTGCGACCATGCTTGAATTCTGCCCATTTTTACTGTATTGTACCACCAGAACGAGCTGATGCTACAAATACACACACAGATGTGTTCCACTGCGTTCGAACACTAGCCGCCGCCATATTGAGTACCTGCTCTGTGTACCTGAACCACACAGGTGATTGGAGATGCCGTCAAAATGCTGTGCAGTTGTGACACAAAGAAACAAGACTGAGATATATCTTTTTATCCATTACTGAAGGAAGAGATGGCTTTCAGCGATCAGGAGGGCTAACTGGACGCCAGTAGCCGTCTGTGCAGTGTACATTTTGTTTCAGGTGAGTTTCAATGCTTGTTCACCCACCGCTTGTAATTCTAAAATAGTTTATTTAGGACCTTAACATCACTCTTACATCGCTCATCATTCTTGCTCTGTAATTTGGTAGATTATTTATATTGCGGTAGCCTCCTCCTGTGCAGTGCCAACAACTACATAGAATTAGCCATTGTTTACATAAAGTTGATTACCAGACCAACTTCCCTTTCTTTCAGCAAAAAGGTCTTCTTGTCTTTGAGATGCCATATTTTAGGTTCAATGACCCAGCCTGCCATGAAATATCGACAAGCGTCCGTGCATTTGAAAGCTTTAAGACCTCCTCCTGTGTACAAAAAGGGGTTGTGTATGAGGTAGATATAAATGTCGTGAAAGGAAAAATCCGGTAGCTTGTCAAATGATGGTAGCAGTTGGTAAGGATCACATCCAATAACAGCTGTTTTTTTGTTGTATCTTTGTAATTCTCGTGGATTAACCTGAGAAATATCCATCTGTACCGAACACTGAGCCTCTCAGTACTCAAAATGGCGGAAGTAAAGTAGAATGCGTAATGATGTTGTGCCCCTGAAAGGCATATATATGGTGTTCTAAGTCATCTCTACCATGTTCTAGATCAGTGTTTCTCAATCCAGGTCCTCAGGACCCACTGCCCTGCATGTTTTATAAGTAACCCTCCTTTAACACACCAGAATTAAAGAATGGCTCGTTAACAGGCTGCAAAGAACTTGATGAGGAAGTTCATTAATTTGAATCAGGTGTGTTGGAGCAAGAACACACCTAAGACATGCAGGGCAGTGGGTCCCGAGGACCTGGATTGAGAAACACTGTTATAGATCGTAATGTAGAATTCATATATCATCATCTCACCAACCGCCTCCATGGTGATAATTTCTGTACTAGAACCAGCCGATGTGACGACTGAAGTTAAACGGCCGACAGTGATGCACAAACTGATAAAACTGATGATCTGGCATGCCAGATCATGTCTGTGACGCCCCGCTTTGTTTCAGCTTTTGTGTTTGTTAAAGGTTAGCTGAAGTCCCTCCAAAAGGTACGTAGAGGTGATGGTGAGTCAACTCTGCGTATGTTCATTGGTGAATAAAGATGCATGTGGTGACACTGCACTGCCTCATCTGGAACGGAGCGTGTTGTCCAACTCTGCACTTCAGTTTACAAAAGTAAAAAGTGTTTTTACAGCTAATCATCAATGGTTTGATGAGGAAAATGTCAGCCACTGCTGCTCTAATGCTGCTGAGATAAATTATGGAGGAGGACATCTCCAAACTTGTTTGACCACTGACAATAAATCCTGTTGGAATGTTTGGGATCTTAGAATTTCTTTCACATCTGAAACTCATCTGTAAGTTCATTTAATCAAAACCAATGTAAACCACATCTTGAACAGCTTTGGCAGCTGTCATTCTACAGCAAAGCCTCAGAATCTGAAGAATTCTTCAACACTGATTTGAAGAATATGGACACTGAGGTTTTCATCCAGTGCATCATCATCTGAAAAAAAGGCTTTCCTTGACAACCGATTATTGTTTTTATGTGAGATATTTCTACATTACATTTAATACTGGACCTGACAACGGGAAACAATGGAGGGTGTGAGGAGGAGAAAAAGGAGATAGCAAACAAACTAACTAACTAACAAACACAAGCAAACAAATAAACAGAAAAAAGCTGCAGCTGTAGTGAAACTTAGTGACATCTGCAAGAAAACAAAGCAGGCAATCATCAGGAGCACCCATAAGAAGACAAACTGAGGAAAACATGAACAACAACACAATTAACAACAGTACCAGCGATCAGAAGGAAAAAAACATAACTATAATTATTAGTATTTAACCTACACAACATCACAGTGAGTTTACAAACCTGCTCTAGTGAGTGTCAGTGCAGAAGACTTTCTTCTTTTTGTGCTATGTTAGGCTTTTAATTTAGCACGTTTAATATACTTGACAATTCTCTTGGGACAACATTTTCATATGTTGTCATAAATATTGTCTGAGTGAAACATTACAGTCATCAAAAAAAAAATAATAAATAAATAAATAAATAATAATAATAACAATAATAATAATAATAAGAATAATAATAATAACAATAATAAGAAACATTCACATAAGTTAATTTTGTTTAAAAAACAAAAGGAAAGAAATGAAAAGACCAGTAATGAGCAGAAATGCACGGTTTAAAGAAGCACTATTGAACTTCCTCAGCTTTTCTTAGTGCAGCTTTTCTGCAGCTGAGTCAACATCAGACTAACGTTTATGCTCTCCAGCGATTAAATGTTAGGCTGATGTTGACTCTTGTCTTATTTCTTGCTGTCTCTCTTTTCTTTTTCTCTCTTCCTTCAATAATGTCTTCTTGTGTTTCTTTGATGAAACGGCCAGTGTACTGATATCCAGCTGCTAGTGTGTGATGAGGTGCATAAAGTGAAACTCAGCTGTAAAGAGTAGGAAAAAGTTTTAACGTCTGGTCACTGTGTCATTAAAACGAGTCTGATTAGCAGTTTTGAGGTCAGGAAGTTATAAAGTTCAACCTTAAGGAGCATCTTGCAGCAGCAGCCATGTGCAAGGCTGGATGCCTACCGAGGCAGGTAAGTAAAATGACAAAGATGTTGGATTTCTCACTGAAAAATGCTGATTAATTTTTATCTGTGGTGGATGCATAAACACAGGAATTTCCTCCTTTAATCTACCATCCATTCAGGGAAACAGTGGTGAGCCGGAGTGTGGGGTTTGTAATAACGGCTGGGTAGGTTGGTGGCAGAGGGGGGCTGACAGAGCGCCGTACATGTATTAGAGAAGTACAAGCTTACTGATGAGGCCTGCTGAGAGGCCTCCTCTGGGTGAACAGGCTTACTCTTTGCAATGGGACTTGATGAGAGGGTGTGTAATTCATGGTTCCTGTTGGCTTCCCAGTGTAGATTTCTCCATTTCAGTTTTCCTCTTTTCCAAATGAGGCTGATGGTGTTAGGACAGGGGGCCTGGAATTTAAGTTACACCAGATGGTAATAAATGGATATTTTTCATTTGTGCTGTGTGTGAAGAGAAGGAAAATGCCAGAGATGTTTGACTTGTACTGCAGGAGTCCAATGAACAGCTGCAGAATTAGTTGATTCACCAGCGAGAGAATACAGATCCACAACTTCTGTTTTCTTATGATGAAAAGAATGTTAAACATCTCAGGCTTCTGCAAATGTCTGTCTTAATTAAAAGCAGGGGTCAAATACTTTCTCCTGCTCAGCCACCAGCATCACACACAAACATGAAACATCATGTCCAAGGTTTAATCTTAAGCCGTCTCAGCTGAAACAAACTGATGCCTCATCCATGAAGTCAGAACACATGAGAGCATTTCCTGTTTGATCTATGAGTTCAGTCCAAGCATCTGCAACACATTTGTTATCCTGCCCTCTGTTTGAAAAGCTCATTCATTACACGTTCATTAGTTGTTGATAACAGCCCTCTACACCACATGGCAATGCTAAAAGACAGATCAGATTCATTAGCAAAGTCTAGGTTTGGTGAAAGCTGATGATCTTGTGGCTGCAGAGGTGCCTCCACCACGGTTTCTATAGTGATGTAAAGGTTATAAATACAGGAACCAGAGAAATATATGAATCAAGTGAGGCTGATGACTGAGAAAGATTTTATTCACTGTCTGTAAAGCAGAGAAGTGGAAATCAGCCAGTTGTGAGTTTGATCTAAATGCAGTGTAAACATGTCAGACAGACTTCCAGTCGCTGTCACACGTTGTTGCTTAAATAAAAAGATCAGAGCTCCATCAGCAGCCAAAGTTTCCGGTAGATTCCTAAAGTTTGCAGCTAATCAGAAATGCCATTAACCTTTTTTTCTGGGGTAAATAATCTAGATTAGAGCTGCGACTGAATGCATTTAATCAGATATGTTTTTTAAAATGGTTCTAATATTTTTTATGATAATGCCAAACAACAACATGCTCTTCTCCAACAAGGAAGACTTCTTCAAACATGACCAACCAATTGTCTAACAATTTGGAAACAATGAACTTGAACAAATGAACAAAAAATACCTAAATAAATACAATCATTTAACTAAATTTTCACCCTAACTTAATAGAATTGAATTGAATGTCATTTGATTGACATGTAATCAAACATCTGCAAACATCAGGACTGTGATCTTCAGTCTGAACCTGTTCCCCTCTGGATGTTCTTGGTGAGTTTGGTGTTTGTGTTTACACATAAACTCGGGTCAGAATGAAGGAAAACTACACTGCCCATCCACAAACAAAAAAACAAAAAAAGCCACCACCTGGATTTAACTAAGCAAGCAGGTGAGAGGCTCCCATTGGATAATTCAAGCATGGGTGATGATGTTTCTGCTGCAACGAGTCATTTAACCCCAACTGATGCAACAATCAGCTTCTCATGTCTTAAACAACCGTGTGGAAAGACACATCCGTGGTTGTGGAAAAGATGCTAGTCTGTTTCAGAAGGGTCAGATCGTTGGCATCAAGCAGAGGAAACTCCTAAAGCGAAGCAGAAACTACTAGAACTGGGTTAAAACTGCCTAACACATTATTATAAACTGGAAGAAGAGTGGGGAACCGTCGTCTTCCAGGAAGAAATGTGGTCAGAAAAACATCCTGAATGATGGTGATCACTTCAGCGTTTAGTGGAATCAGCAGGAAGAAAAACAGCAGTAGAACTCAGGTGCTTAGTGTTTATTTTATTTCATTTTTAAATGAAATAAACATCTGAAGAGTTTTATATTAAATTATATATTTTTTCCCTTGTTTTTTAGAGCATAACGGTAGTTTTGGCATCCATGGATGTTACTGACCTGAATTATTCTCTTTACATTGTTTGTGTGGAGTTGATAAATATTTTAAACTAAAATGGTCGGACAGTTTTTTTCCATCATAGAAAGCTGGGTCAGGAATTGGTAAAGAATTGAATCAATAGGCAGAATTGATCATGACATTAATATCAATAACATCTTGTTAATTCTCATCCCTAACCACAACAACTTGAAAGTCAGTGAGGTGGAGAGAAGGGAGCCATCCCCACCCGTGGCCTTATTTACAAGAACTGTTTGACACCGTCTGCCCAAGAAGGATGGCTGGCCAGTCCTGTGCCAACATAAACACCACGAGCTCCTGGCAGTCAAAAATTTCCCGACTATTCTGAACGAAGCACATACAGGTAAGCTATATTTTCAGTTGTTCTTGTTAGATTTCATTAATTATTTTAAGTCCAGTTAATACATTCCACAAAGCTTCAGGAGCTTTTTCCAGACACCAACTGCTCTGTTAACCTCTGAGTGTGCAGGCAGACAGAGGCTGCAGGCAGTAAAGGAGGAGGTTCAATGCTGGAGCATCTCTGTGCCACAGAATTTACACTGTTAGCTGTGCACTGAAAAATCTAATGAGTTGGCTTCTCTAGGAAAAACCTACAAACTTGTTGCCTCTGGAATGATGTGAGTTTGTAGAAGTAAAACAAAGCTGATAAATCTGAGTTTGCTGTAAGTTCGTGTGGTTGTAGAAGAAACTTGATAAACGCCACATAAATTAGAAGATAAACTTCATACGGTGCACAGTGGTGTGGTGATTAGTACCGCAGCCTCACAGCAAGAAGGTCGCTGGTTCGATCTTGGCTGGGGGGGGGGTTCGACCCTTGAGGGTGGTGGTCTTTCTCTGTGGTGTTTGCATGTTCTTCCTGTGTGTGGGTGGGTTCTCTCCGGGTTCTCCGACTTCTTCCCACCGTCCAAAGACATGCATGTTAGGGTTAAATTCTAAATTCTCCCTAGGAGTGTGTGCATGTGTGAATGGTTGTTTGTCCCCTATGTGTCGGATCTGCGATGGACTGGGGACCTGTCCAGGTGTACCTGCCTCTCACCTGTTAATGCTGGGATAGGCTCCAGCTTACCCGCGACCCGTAATGGACAAAGCGGTTCAGAGGATGAATGAATGATTATAAAGTGTGCCATCACCTACATGATGATTCCAGTCCAGCTTCCTTAAAGCAAGTGATGAAGCATAAATAGTTTACAGCAGGAAGTTGTCCCTGAACGCAGCAGGAAGTTGGTGTGGACGTGGGATGGGCTGATGTCCCTGAACGCAGCAGGAAGTTGGTGTGGACGTGGGATGGGCTGATGTCCCTGAACGCAGCAGGAAGTTGGTGTGGACGTGGGATGGGCTGATGTCCCTGAACACAGCAGGAGGTTGGTGTTTTTAGCTTAAATAACATCAGACCACCAACCTCTCTGTTGCGCTGCAGCAGCTGCCTGGATAACTAAACACTGGGATGAGCAGTCACATGACACTACCAACATCAATAAATCCTTCATCATCATTCTAACAGCTAAACTCTGTCTTATGTCTAGAACATGCTGTCTAGACACAGAAATGATGGTAAAAGGTCCATATGGAGACCTGATGAACTGGTTTCCTCATATTTGGAGTTAAAGATCATCAAGGAGACATGAGATGTTTTTTTTTTGCTTTGTTAAAAAATGAAAAAAATCTAAAACAAAATATTATTTATCCTAAATAGAAACAATAAGATGAAACAAGAGAAAGTTTGAGATATTTTAGTTTGTTGATTGGAAAATGGACATAATATTATAGTTTATCTCTAATTTCTTTTATTTTTGTTACTTATTAAAATCATTAGAAACCTTTTTTTTATCGTATGTGAATTATATATAATAAATGGAAATTTTAAAAAGTGCTTTAAAAAAGTAAAGGGTAATTTCAACTATTATAGCTCCAAAAGTAAAAGGAAAATTGCAAAGTTGCAGACAACGAATTTCCTCTAATTTATTTATTTTTTGAATATTTTGCACTGCAGAGTTCATCTGACTTAATCCAGTATTAATAACAACTAGACTAAAATGAAGTTCAATCTACTAAATATATTAGTCTGTTACAGGACGTCATCAGTTCAGATGCTGCAAGCCAACAACACAACGTCCTGATGGAGATCTGTCTATCTATCTATCTATCTATCTATCTATCTATCTATCTATCTATCTATCTATCTATCTATCTATCTATCTATCTATCTATCTATCTATCTATCAAGTCATTTTTTTCTTTTTTCCAATGTATATTGATTCATTACCTTCCCTTAATTTATATTGCAACAATATAAACTTTCTTCAAGAACAAATGAATAAATTTAAATCCTTAAATATTTCCTTCAGTAATGATTCAGCCATAGTCACATATCTGATCATAGCAGCTCTCTGGACATTGCTCATTTTTAATTTATTTATCTTTTGGTTTTTCATCCCATTTATTTTTAGAGGACTTGCTCTTTCAGAGATGAATATTCGGAAAGTAGGGAATTTAGGGATATGTTGATCAGATTACTTGAAATCAAGGTTATAATGAAGAGCTCTGGGGTTTTTGGAGAGGGTCATCTAAAGTGCAGGCTACATAAGCCCTGGCTGAGATCAAGGGGTAGAGGGCGGACTTGTCTGACCACTAATCTATCACGCCCTCAATACAAAAGGCCATATCCAAACGCTTTCATGTCTCATTCTTTTCCGCCAGCTAACAGTTGTTGGCTAATAGGTTAATCAGCTTTCTTTCTGAGCTCGAGTTGAGGGAAAACAGAGGACTGTGAGGACAGACAACATGTCTGACCCTCACTTCCAAATGCCGAGGACGGAGGTGTAAACATCAGCTGGCAGAATATCTGTCCAACAAACAGATCTGGCGCAGCATAAATTTCAGCGAAAGGAAATGAAAAAACACAAGTAAATCTGTCTGAGAGGTTTTTGGGTCAATCTGAACTTAATACTGAATTATGTGGCTCAATATATGTTGCCAACAATGGCAGAAAACGCTACTGGAATTATTTCTGGATGGCATCCCGCTGCCAACGGCCTTCTCTCACACATGTCGACGAGAGTCATTATCCCATGTTAATTTTTCCCTCGTGTCAGGTTCATTCAGAGTTCATGTAAAATGTGCAATGAGATTATGACTAAAACAGGAAAAAAATTAAGCACATGTAGACGACAAGGGTGAGTGAGCTAGTTTGCCCTCAGTAAATATAACATTTTATCTCGCTCCAATTAAGGTTAGTCACACAGGAAGTCCAAAAAAATCGCTAATTTCATTACAAGTTGTTTGAAATTAAGACTGGAGAAGAATGATTACCGCACATTTTTATGATTTATGTATGTCATTTATCTGCACAGTAGTTTAAAAAAGTCATTAATTTGTAATTATGCAAATTTGAACGTATAAGGAAATTAGAAGTTCTTTTTTTATAAGTGCTTTGCTACTCTAGATTTTTTATCATTTTATGTTTTTTGTGGATACAGATAACTTGAAAGTTGAAGCTTTGCTGATGGTCTTTAAAATATAGAAGGTCAAGAGATGTGGTCCAGCGGTGTGCACAGAAAAATGAATGTTGGAGTAAAAACGGCTGCAGGGTTTGTGCTGGAGGCAGCAGGGCTCGCGTCGCTCGGCTCTCAGCAGAAACACAAACGGCGTGGCTCACACTCGGCTCGGAGGAGGGCTTCTGAGTGCGACCATTCATTATTTATCAGAGTAACACGGAGGAGACCGCACCGCTTGCAAGAATCCATCTGCAAGGAAAAGAGGTTTTTCTCTCAGCTGAAAATGCAGTGACAGACTTAAAGTGGATTTTATGTGTAGAATGTTAATTCATTTCTAGAATGAGTTAATTCATTGATGACGTGCAGTCATTTTAATGGTTGTGCTTCAGGAAGTATGGTGGCGAAGGAAAAGACGTTTGTCATGATGGGATTTTGTCTCTCAGTCAATTTTTATGTCAGAGAAGGAAATAAATCTTATGTTACAAGACCGCACAGGAGTCAGAGCTATGAATCATAGTTTTATAGTTAGCTTAAAATGCTGTTTGTTGCAAAGCAGTAACGACTGAATGCACTCACACGATGAAGTCATTATTTCACATATGCTGAACTGACATGTATGACACAAAGGCAGACACAGTTTAAAAGCAGATACATATCCATCAGGACGTAAATTCTCCCAGTCAAGCTGGTTTCAGCTAAATAGTTTCTGTCTCATCATCAATCTGTGGATTTTTATTTATTTAGCTCTTTGACTTGACATGCAACCAAGCTTGTTTCAGCTCCCACTAATCCCCCCATTTTAATGCTTGTCCACATCGGGCTCTGCCACATTAAACCAATGATTAATGATGTATTGATTGGACTGTTTTCTACCACTGAGCCAAGGTGCTGAGTTGACAGCACACTTGCTTATCTGAGCCACCCAGCTTGCCAAAGGAGAGTGCTTCCTGCAGGGAAATAAAAGGCTGCTGCACGCCGGAGGGCTGAGACGCATTTCTACACTTTTGTTTTCCAACCAGGCAAAACAACAAAGTCCCCAGGAAATGTAAATTTGTTCTTGTAATGGCTGTATCAAACTGTTACTGGAAATTCATCTTCATATCAATTAATCTATTATTGCTTTCACACAGATTTTTATGAAAAACCAAACAAGCATCAATACAAGGGGAAGTCTCTGAGGGCAAGGAACGAGCAGAGGACCTCCTGTTGGGCAACAAAGGGTGAGACATAGAATTGAATTGTTTGAACACGACGATCCTCATAAGATGACTCATTTCAGGAAACCGTACAGGTGATGTGACAGAATTATTTGGATGTACAGGAGAATTTGGAACGCTCTGTCAGGAACAGTTGTTAGAAAATGGCGGGTTGCAGGAGGTAAAAAGAGGACATCTCCGCTTTAGAAAGATTTACTATTAAAAATATTTAAGTGGAATTAACATTCATTTATTCCCCCCCCCCTTTAATTAATTAATATGTTAACATGATAGTAATGCGTTAATGTGCTCACCCCTAATAAAAGTAAATAAATTAACAAAATAAATTAGTCAGATTAAAAGAAATAAAATAAGACCTGAGGCATTTTGTAGCATATTTGCTAAATAGTCATTAAGGGGTTAAAGCCTAAACAATTAAATGAGGGGCAGAAAATTACATCTTTTTACTCTGAAATCTTTCTTGGTTCATTTACCAAAATATAGGAAATAAATCAATTAAACTAATTTTCATACATGTGCTGTTTATTATCATGTGATATGTTAGAATTATTGTAGTGCAAACAGTATCCTCCAGGGGGCAGAAGACCCACACTGGATCGTAAACAATAGGGCTTGGAGGAAAGATTTTACCATATGGTGATGCCACTGGGATAGGCAACTGCTAAAGGGTTACAGCCGTCAGTAAAGGTGAAGCCTTTCTGGGGAGGAAGGAAACCAGCCTTCATTACATCTCATTGTGGAAACAGTTTTCTCGTCTCCAGCTCACTGAAAATGTCACTACATGACTTTTAACTGGACTTTGTCAGAAAGGTGACGTCACATCCATTCTGGCCTCGTTCCACTCGCTGCCTTGGCACTTTAACGGGGCACACACATAAAGATTATCAGGCTGTTTTTGTCCCCCTTCCGAACCAAGGATGGCAAACACCTGGTTATCTTCAATCTTATTAGACTATCCTATCAGATTATCATGTGGTCTGAGGTGTGCTAAGAGCAAGTTTATTTGTCCCAACAATCAGCTCCAAAACAGGTCAGTCGCAAGTATTAAGCATGTTCAATATTTACAACCAAAAATCTTCACAGGTGAGGAAAGCTGATGACTCCTGAGCTGTGACTGTGGATGGTGACTGTAGAACATAAGGTAGCCAATCAGAGAGAGAGCTTACTGGGGAACAAGGAAGGATATAAAGTCCGTGTTCACGCCGTCTCCAGACTTTTTTTCAAAGTCTTTTCTTTCTTTAAGTTCAAGATTTTCCTGTTAAGAATAGTCCCAGCGCCACCATCGTTCCCTCGTCTCGCATGTCCTCTGCCATGCTGGGTGTTGTGTTTTCCGTTGTTGCCATGGTTCTTCTTTCTCGTTTTTGTTAGATCATGTTTGATCATGCGAGATTTCTGGTTGGAGGACTAGATTCTAGATCAGGTGCTGCATCGTTGTGTGTGTGGTTCTGCGCTCGGATTATCCGAGCTGCCACACACAGCACCATCAACACTGTTCAATGCCTGATTTTTATCTTCATGTGTGACGTCTCTAACAGATAAATTTTCTACAGATTTAGAAAATCCCTATGTGTGTGCCCAGCTTTTAGAGGTTATCTTGGATGTCTGTTGTTTATAAATCCTTTAATAGTGTCTGAGTTGCTTCACCAGTAAAGTCCAAGATCAGCTGATCAGCTGCTTAGATCTAGAGCTATGTTCACACAGCAGGACTTAATGCTGAGTTCAGATTTTTAAATGAGATCTGTTCTTTTGTTGTTGTTGTTTGTTTTTTGGGTTGATTATGATTTAGCTGTGTAGTGACCCGCGTGTGCAGAAGATGTAGCGTCACACGCAGCATGCTATTTACATGTCCTGCCTCCTGGCCTCCTCCTGCCTGGTGCAGAATTTTGTTATTTGTGTCACTTCCATGATTTAAAATCGGAGTAATTGTGACGTGACCATTCAGATTGAGTCTGATTTAGGAGTCTGGTTGGAGTCTGAATTAAAATAAATAAATAAATTAGATATGCTGCTCAGACTCCCAAAAATATCAGATATGGGTCACATATTGACCAAAGGTTGGATCTAGGACACTTTTACCTGCTGTGTGAACGTAGCATAGGTGGAAGAGAATGTATTGGGACAAACTACACCTGTGTATGATTCATTCAGTCAGTGGTTGTCACTCCAACCCTTGAACTCTTCCAAACACACACTGTGTGGCTTCTAATGTCAAAGACCTTCCATAAGGGGATTATCTTAAGTTAGGTTTGGGTTGATCATCACTGGCACAGCTGGAAATGTGTGAAGTTTCACCTGATTGGCCTTAGGAGTCTGCTGTGGGTCTGGACTGCTGCTCCTACCCTGGTGTAGGCTGAGGCAAAGCTGTTGTACTGTCCTGAGCCCGGAGCCCTTGCTTGATCCAGAATCCCTACTTGATCCGGAGCCCCTGCTTGATCCGGAATCCCTACTTGAACCAAAGCCCCTGCTTGGTCCGGAGCCCCTGCTTGATCCGGAGCCCCTGTTTGGTCTGGAGCCCCTACTTGGTCTGGAGCCCCTGCTTGATCCGGAGCCCCTGCTTGGTACGGAGCCTCTGCTTGATCTGGAGCCCTTGCTTGGTGCAGAGCCCCGGCTTGGTGCAGAGCCCCGGCTTGGTCCAGAGCCCCTGCTTGATCCGGAGCCCCTGCTTGGTATGGAGCCTCTGCTTGATCTGGAGCCCTTGCTTGGTGCAGAGCCCCTGCTTGGTCCGGAGCCCCTGCTTGGTACGGAGCCTCTGCTTGATCTGGAGCCCTTGCTTGGTGCAGAGCCCCGGCTTGGTCCAGAGCCCCTGCTTGATCCAGAATCCCTACTTGATCCGGAGCCCCTGCTTGATCTGGAGCCCCTGCTTGATTCGGAATCCCTACTTGAACCAAAGCCCCTGCTTGGTCCGGAGCCCCTGCTTGATCTGGAGCCCCTGCTTGGTCCGGAGCCCCTGCTTGATCCGGAGCCCCTGCTTGATCCGGAGCCCTTGCTTGGTCCGGAGCCTCTGCTTGATCTGGAGCCCCTGCTTGATCCAGAATCCCTACTTGATCCGGAGCCCCTGCTTGATCCGGAATCCCTACTTGAACCAAAGCCCCTGCTTGGTCCGGAGTGTTTTTAATTTACTTTTACTATTTATTTTCTTTTTTTAAACATGAGTGTGCATGCATGCATGTGCATGCGTGTGTGTGTGTGTGTGTGTGTGTGTATGTGTGTGTGTGTGTGTGTGTGTGTGTGTGTGTGTGAATTAACTGGTTAATGGCTGGAGGCATTTTCTATAGCCACTGACCTCCAGTGAGTTTTTTAGAAAGCTTTTATTCAGCGGATACTCGTTCTTTTTGTCTTCCTGTAGCTGGGGACTCGTGGTGGTGGATTCCTTCTTTCGTGCTTGCTGTGGACTCCTGCATCGTTGCTTTGGGTGGCACTGTGTGCATGTGGAGTGGTTTGGGGGTGACCCGAGGTGCCTCCTCTGTGGACCTGCTCCCTCATCCACTAGTAAGCCTCAGCTGCTTTTCTCTGAATCTGGATTCATTCCTTTTAGAGGATGTTGAATATTTTTTTTATTTTTAGATGGAACAAGTCTCCTCTTATTAGGATAACAAACTATTTCTTTGGTGGAAGTCCCATGGTGGTATTGTCACCACTCTAACGTTAGTGGCCCAGGGTTACTTACAGGCCCCGCTCTACCACTAGGAGATAGAACCTTTCCTATTTCTGCTCCTAAAATATGGAACAAACTGCCTTTGAATTTCAGACAGAACCTTTATTGTCCATTTTTAAGCAAACGTTTTGTATTTATGTTAATAGCTTGTAATTTTTACACACAATACATGAAGTGGACTACACAAGAAAGTGCATTTTAGGTTCAGTGCAAGCAAAACATACTCAGGTTTGGGATGATAGGTGGCCTGGATGGTAAAAATGTCTTGTAGTAAGGCCTGGAAGAACTCTGTAAAAGTTCTGATAGAAATCTAATCAATCCACGGACACTGATGCAGCTCTGTGTTTAGCTGTTATGCACTAGAAACTGAAGTTCCTCTGCATTAACCAATCGATGAACCAGTTTTCTTCTTCGTTGCTTGTCCTGTCTTCTCCTTCAGCAATTCTTGGTGCAACACCAGCTATGGTAGAGAGTGAAACACATTATCTAAAAGGTCTGATTCATTTGAGTCATGCAGAGTGAATGCACACTCATTCCAGAAGAATATTGCACCCAACAGGAACCTGGACGGGGAAATGCTGTTCAGACGTCTCAGAGATGCCAGTCACACACATTCAGGTGTGCACTCACCCTGATGGTCAGTTCATTAATGACATTCCCAGCAGAGCAGAACCTTCTCACTGTGATGTGAGACAACACGTCCAACCACTGCAGCAAAACATGTCCTTCGACAGTTGATTAATTAATGAATTAATGTGTTTGCTTGTTTGTGGATGTTTTGCTTGCCCTTCCCACTCATCATGACCATGTGACTGTCACCATCTGCCATCAGCCAGCTCTTTCCTGACCTTTACTAGTTTCAATAGTACTTTTTAAACAGGGCTGAGTAAATTACCTGCATGGAGATGACATTTCCATCTAATATTCCCTTTGAGGGAAAATTGGTATCTTCGCAATGACAGAGGGTGAAAAAAGTCTGATGTTCCCCTTTCATTATATTTTTTTTCTGGCCTTCTATTCCCCTCTTTTCTATTTGTCTGAGTCACACTTACTTTCTCTCCTGCACAACCTCTTCTTCTTTCATGAGTTTTTTCAGCAGCAATCTATTACCTACTTCATATCCTCAGCTCTTTCCCCACCATCTGAGCACTGCTCCATCTCATGTTTCACCTTGTATCACTCTCTCATTCACACCCTCACCCATCGTACAACACCAGGCTTTCTAGTGTCTCTTCACCTGTGATTTGCTTTTCCTTATCTCAGATTCTCTCTCTGATTGGCTGATAAGTGTCATTTTGGAAGGTCTCCACAAGTCGATGCCTTCTCATTTTCTGGCGGGAAATGGCTTTTCTGCCTATTTGCACTGTCCGTGATCACACAGAAAATTCCCTATACAGAACACTGATTCCCATCTTTTCTACTGACACAGTAAAAGAGGGATCCGTTCCAGATTCGCCTTTGAATCATGTTTTTTACTTAGATTTTGAAAAACAAAGATCTGTTATTCTGTGGTAAAAACATAACTTATGAACTACCTACTTGTGTCTGAGAACCAGTGGAAAAGGGTTTTAATGTTTGCATGCACCTGACCGGAAGTACAAGACAGTGTAGTATCATATGTGTGATGGGAGCTCTGATTCAGACATACTGGATTGTAGTGTTGCAGGTTCCGAGTCCAAGGATGGAGCGTAAGGTGAATAATTCATGGGATTGTGAATTTCTTCCCCAGGGTCAGAGTGTCGATATCAAGTTCTACTGTAATGTCTTCAGGCATTTAAGGGAAGCTATTTGGTTCAGGTGAGCTCTGTGATGTTTCAACATGCACCTGTGAAGATCAGATATTCTGTCCAAGATCATTATCTGAATATTTTACAGACTCCTTTATGTTTGCCATCCTTAAAACTTTGCTAGATCAATTCCAGGCACCATTGCTTAAATGGACATCAGAGCCTCACAAATAGTAAAGTGTAACTCTGTGGGCTGAATTAGGATACCCTTTAGGTAATTTACAGAAGTTTTCCAGGCATTTATATCCCATCCAGGAGGTTTACAATCCATCCAGTAAATGTAGTGTTTGTTTTGAATTTTAATTTATTATGGAAAACCCATCTCGTTTGCAAGGGGGACCAAAAAACATAAAGACATGAACATAACAACAGACAAAACACTATTTCAATATAACAAACACACAGTATACACACTATGTATACTATATATATATATATAACAAGGACAGTACACAATATGATTAGCACTTCCTTGTTTTTACAACCCACTTCTACAAAACCACAAAGCCTATAGGCATATCATCATTACCACTGAGCTTAGGTCAGTTACAGCTTACACAAGTGCAGAATAAGGAGCAGCGACGGAACAGCATTACAAACACTGACAAACTGTTTTGAGGTAAGTTTTCAGTAGGATTCTTGAAGGACTTTAGGATGTTATTGACCTCAAAGATGCAGGCCGATGGTTCCAGTCATTAAGGGGCCCAATAGAAGAACCGCTGACATGCCTCTTATGATAAGACTCCCATGTTCTTAGTTGGTCAGTTTTGGAGACAAAACTCCTAATGTTAAGGTGTATAATTTTCAGACCTTTAACAAATTAATATATTTAATATGAGGAGATGAAGAGTAAGAGGGTGTGGAGCAGGACACAAGTGCATGAAATGACAAACACATAACAGACAAACATATAAACAAGCAGATACACAGAACTAAACAAAAGTTTACAACTTCAATATGTGCACAGTCATCGAGCAACACAAGACAAACACAAAAGGGTCGCCCGCTTCCATAACAACAAAGGTCGCTCCAAATAGCATTTGAGTTCAATTAATGTGGATTCGCCGTTCACCAGTGGTGAGGCGATAGCTGTAAGTTCGCAGCAGAGTTACTCACGTTACTTTTATGAAGATGAGATGATGTCCCAAAAGACGTCCACGTCCACCAGGGTACAGAAAATTTTTGATCCCCCGTCGACGTTAACTCTCAACTTACAAGGATATAAAAAAGAGTAGCCTATCCATGTACGTTTTTCTTGGTCTTGTCAAGCTTTTAGCGTTTTACAGTCAGGTCAACACTGAAATCAGGAAAAATCACAATGCGATTCCCCTGGAAGAGGAGCTCTTCCTTCCCTTGAGCAGGAAGCAGGATCTTGGCTTTGTCATTAAGAAGCATGAATAACTGGAAATAGCAAAACAGCAGCAGCAGGAAAAAAGGTAAATGTGTAAATAGCCTTTGTTGTGTATTTCTTTAAGTGGCAGTATTTTATCTCTGAACAACCGATGTGAGACCTCAGAGGGTCAGATGCAGGTTTCATGGTGTGGCTTTATGTTTGAACCTACATTTAGAAGTGTTTTCTCCTTTATGTGCTACGACAACACAATGCCAGCGCTCTGAGTGAGCTCGTGATAAGGTGCAACCTTTGAAAACTGAGCAAGTGTGTACTTAATCAAACTGTTCTTATGATAAACCTGACCACAACAGTCCCCTTCTTCAGGTACGACGTGTTTCTCTCTGTTCTTTTCGATTTGCCATGTGGAGAAAATTCATTAACAGCAAACTTTTAGCAGCTTCATGGAGCATAATGAGCTACCTGCTGAATTATAAAGTTGTAATGCAAACAGTATTACCACAGCCACATCAGTTAAAACAGTATTATGATACGTCTGCTGCCACTCATTCATCGCTGCATGTTCTACAGTCATTTAGCAGACGCTTTTCTCCAAAGAGACTTACATATGTTCAGATTTTCATCCCCAGCTCCAGGTTCTGTCTGTCTGCTGCTTCTGCTGACCCAAAAGTCTGAATCCTTTCAGCTTCCTGCATTTTGCTTTTAAGTGCCAGGTACTGTGTTTCAGGTTAATGCCCACCCATGGCTGGCTTCTGCCTGACCCATCCCCGGTGTGTGAGGGTCTACAGCTGCCAGAGAGCCAAATTTACTCAGATGACAGGGCGTGACAGACAGGAAAAGAGAGAGATTTAGAAAGATGGGGAATATGAAAGAGAATAGGAGCAGAAAGATAAAAGCACAGTGAAAAAGTGAGCAACAGCTCAGCAGAGAGAAATAAGAGAGATGACAGAGAAGGCTTGTTTAAAGGCAGCAGAGAGACAGATCAAGAACGGCGAAATGAAAGAGAGAAGAAGAAAAAGGAAAGACGGATTATCTGTCCTTTAGGTTCAAATAAGGTCTGATGGTCTTTCTTGTTAAATGAAACTTCTGGTGTTACGGAGGTTGGAAACTGAACATATCAACTTCATTATGAATAATTATATTAATATTACTATGAATAACATCCTGTGTCACACAATTTTCTTTCTATCTATCTATCTATCTATCTATCTATCTATCTATCTATCTATCTATCTATCTATCTATCTATCTATCTATCTATCTATCTATCTGTCTGGTGAAAAAAGACTCAATCAAAATGCTTAAAGCAGATAATGTCTGATGGTTGCTCTCTGTGCTTCTGTAGTGTGAAACATATTATAGATATATATATATATATCTATAATATGTTATATATATATATATATATATATATATATATATATATATATATATATATATATATATATTTTTTTTTTTTTTTTAAATATTATTATAAATCTGTTTATGTGTTTAGTGCAGCTGTTTTCTTTTTAATTATATATATTATCTTTTCTCTTATCTGTCTTCTCTTCTTATATATATATATATATATATATATGTGTGTGTGTGTGTGTGTGTGTGTGTGTGTGTGTAATCACACCCCTTCAGGTCTTACTGTCATTGCATTAAAGTGTCCCAGCAGAACAAGGCCCCAGAATGAGAGCTCCAAGAAGGAATAAAGCTAATAAAAATGACCTGAAACAGCCTTGGCTGTTGTCGTGTTGTACTTCAGTATTACCATGTTGACACGATGAGGGCTGTTCATATTGAATGGAAGCATTTCATTATGTTGCTCACTGCTATCTTCTGACATTTCCCACTCAAACCAGTTAAACAGGATCCAGATGTTGACAGAAATGTGGACAGATGTCAGTTTTTTACCTTACAGCCACAGCTCCTTAACAATGGAGGCACAGAACATGGCCCGTTTGAACTCTTCGCCCCCCACCTCCAGCTGGACTTGGTCAAAGTTTTGCCTGAGTGGGAGCAGAAGTTACTTCTAACAGGGACTGCAGCAGATATTCCCAGCAGACCCTTACAACATGTCTGGGCCTGCCAGGCCTGACTGGCATCCTCCTCGGTGATCCGTTGACAGCTCCGCCCCTCACTTCATCTGAGTGTCCAGGACATGAAGCCGCAATACTGCACATATGAACATCCTCATGCTCAATCATGGAGAATCCATGTTAAGCAGAGAAGTCCAATAACAAAGCACTGTTCAGATCAGGGAATCACCTCAGGTGTGTGTTTGCAGAAGAAGGTATTAGTGATAGATGTAAAGATTCTGAACAACAGCAGCATCATGAAGAGATAACACAAGAAACTAGAAAAATACCAGAAGTAAAGGAGGAAGCTAAAAAAGATGCAGGGAGTGAAGACAGCAGCAGTGAGTGGTAATCAGAGCACTCCAACTGATTGACTTGGTTTTTCTTTTTGTCCTTCTTTGGCCATTTCAACATTAAGAGTTGACTGTTTAATGTCAGGAACGTTGACTGATTGAAACACCAGGCATTTATGCTCATTGACAGTTTTTTTCAGGCTGATTGTTACCGCTGAGCTCTGATAGTTTTGATTTTCCAACTCAGCCGATGAAATCATATTTGTGACATTAGACATTTGCAAGCACAGTTCATTAATGCATTATAAGAATGATTATTACAGTATGTTTGATGAGATCCAGCCATCTGTTGGATGTCAAATAGTTTTCTTCATTGTGGTAAAGCAGCTGATGTTCGTGGTTTTTTAGCATTTGCTGTTATTCCAAACCACCCCATCAGGAACAAGGAATGTGGATGATTTAGACGATGGTTTCAGCTTATGACCAAAACAGACATGAGCTAACAGTTTCTGTGCTTTTTTTCATGCATCTATGGATGAAAGTAGGAACAAGTTGAACTTTATAGCTTCTGGTCAGGGAATTCCACCAGAGGGGTGAATTACAGGGCTATCTGAAACCCTAACATTTATATTTGAACCAAACTCCAAGGTGAGACCACTAAGATATTTAGTTTCTTAACAAGGGTAAATTATCTATTAGACAATTACCTCCCAAAAGGGGTGGGTGTGGTTGTGAGAGAAACTTTCTGTAGAATATAAGAGTGGAGATGTCCACTGATGTGATGCAGGTGAACCAACTAAACATAGATTGCTGGATTATTTCTTTATTTGTTGTTAACGATGCTTCTTGGTAATAAATCTTAAACTGGCAATAAAAGAAAATCTCAAACAGCTGATTCTGCTGTTCTACTGTGTTGTTTGTTGGACTGAATGATTGAAGTCTGAGGAGACAAGAAATGGTGGTCATTCAGCATTTAACAAGATCCAGACACATCCACCCTGGTACCTCCTCTTCACGCTGGTCCCCAGTCAGGTACCTCCTCTTCACGCTGGTCCCCAGTCAGGTACCTCCTCTTCACGCTGGTCCCCAGTCAGGTACCTCCTCTTCACGCTGGTCCCCAGTCAGGTACCTCCTCTTCATGCTGGTCCCCAGTCAGGTACCTCCTCTTCATGCTGGTCCCCAGTCAGGTACCTCCTCCTCATGCCGGTCTACCGCCTTGTACCTCCTCCTCATGCTGGTCTCCAGCCTGGTACCCAGACCCGGCGCTACTGGCGGGCCCCAGTTGGCAAGGCTCGCCCATTCACAAGTCCAGTCCTCCCATCCAGCCTTTTCATTTTAATTTATATACTCAATATTATTTTTATTTATAACTATTCAGCAGTTATTTTTATACTGCTAATAAAGTATCAAAAATAGAATCAGTTCCCAGATGTGCTTTTTGCATTGAGAACTTCTCTCGAGATATTTGCAAGTTGTGTGTGTTTGTATTTTTAATCTATGTGTGCATGTAATCACCAAACCCCGCAATAACTTAAGGATCATATTATGTTCTTTAAGCTATTGCAGGATTTGGTGCAAAGCATCACCGCGGGATTAGCAGACTGATGCTTCTGGACAATGGACATCAGAAAGCAATCGAATGATAACGTGAAGAAAGGAACATGTGTCAGGTGTCACACAGCAAGAATCAGCCACTTCCAGCAGTTTGGATGATTCCAGCAATGTGACAAGACCTAGCAGGATAGTAACCATAGCAACCAGAGGTGCATGTGTACTGTCTCCTCCTCTGGAACATTGTCTGCAGATGGATTAGCATGTCCAGTTTCTGTCTGCTGCAGATGTTTACCTGAGGTTTTACAGATTTGAAGTTGCACAAAATGAACCAGGATCAGTTTAGCTGAGGTCTAGCTGCTTGTCTCTAAGATGAACTTATGTAAAATTGTGCAGGTTAGTAGTTTACAGTGTTTCATCATAGTTCCTCTTTGGCTGTGATGTGGACGTTTGTTGAGTGGCCTGAGCCTGATGGAAACATCTGCATCGTAAAATTTTATTCATGTGTGTCAGAACGGATCTCTCATAATCAGGGACTTGTTTGTCATCACCTGGAGTACTGGAAGCTCATAAACAAATCCAAACCTGAAAGCAACATTATTTAGTCATAAAATGTTGTTTTGTTGAAGTGTGTCCAAGGCAACCAGTAAAATGCTGGCTGTTAGCCTGCAGTGTTATCGTACAAAGAATGAATTTTAGTCTCATTATTTACCAACTCTAACCTAGTGTATGATAACTTACAAGCAACCAGGAAGTGAGGAAAGTGTTTTAGTTAAATGTGAAGTCATGAGAAATGAGTTAGGACACAGAAAATATTCTTTCCACCATCTGCACCCATCAGAGCACAGTGTTAATTTTATAGTTGTGAGTTGGATGTTTAGGAATAACAGTGAACAAAACTTCAAAGGCACGTGTTGAGCAGCTCTGACCCAAAGCGAGCTGCAGCTATAAAACCCTGCCACTAATAAATCTGTCCTGTCTCAAAACAAAGCAGGGGAACAAAATACAAGTAAATCCACAAATTGCATCTCACCAGTCACGCAATAAAGTGCATTTGTTACCAAATAAACATAAATTTAAAAATCTACATCTACAAAAACCATGCCAACACATTTAACTTTCCTGTCTTGGTCCTGGTCTTGATGGAGGTTTTCCTTCCTGGTTCTGGTTCTGATGGAGGTTTTCCATCCTGGTTCTGATGGAGGTTTTCCTTCCTGGTTCTGGCTCTAATGGAGGTTTTCCATCCTGATTCTGGTTCTGATGGAGGTTTTCCTTCCTGGTTCTGGCTCTAATGGAGGTTTTCCATCCTGGTTCTGGTTCTAATGGAGGTTTTCCATCCTGGTTCTGATGGAGGTTTTTCATCCCCATTCTGGTTCTGATGGAGGTTTTCCTTCCTGGTTCTGATGGAGGTTTTCCATCCTGGTTCTGGCTCTAATGGAGGTTTTCCATCCTGGTTCTGGTTCTGATGGAGGTTTTTCATCCTGGTTCTGGTTCTGATGGAGGTTTTTCATCCCCATTCTGGTTCTGATGGAGGTTTTCCTTCCTGGTTCTGATGGAGGTTTTCCTTCCTGGTTCTGGCTCTAATGGAGGTTTTCCATCCTGGTTCTGGTTCTGATGGAGGTTTTCCTTCCTGGTTCTGATGGAGGTTTTCCTTCCTGGTTCTGGCTCTAATGGAGGTTTTCCATCCTGGTTCTGGTTCTGATGGAGGTTTTTCATCCCCATTCTGGTTCTGATGGAGGTTTTCCACCCTGGTTCTGGTTCTGATGGAGGTTTTCCTTCCTGGTTCTGATGGAGGTTTTCCTTCCTGGTTCTGATGGAGGATTTACATCCTGATTCTGGTTCTGATGGAGGATTTCCATCCTGGTTCTGATGGAGATTTTCCATCCTGATTCTGGTTCTGATGGAGGTTTTCCTTCCTGGTTCTGATGGAGGTTTTCCTTCCTGGTTCTGATGGAGGATTTACATCCTGATTCTCGTTCTGATGGAGGTTTTCCATCCTGGTTCTGCTTCTGATAGAAGTTTTCATTCCTGGTTCTGATGGAGGATTTACATCCTGATTCTGGTTCTGATGGAGGATTTCCATCCTGGTTCTGATGGAGGTTTTCCATCCTGATTCTGGTTCTGATGGAGGTTTCCTTCCTGGTTCTGATGGAGATTTTCCTTCCTGGTTCTGATGGAGGATTTCCATCCTGATTCTGGTTCTGATAGGAGTTTTCCTTCCTGGTTCTGATGGAGGTTTTCCATCCTGATTCTGGTTCTGATATAAGTTTTCCTTCCTGGTTCTGATGGAGGATTTACATCCTGATTCTGGTTCTGATGGAGGTTTTCCATCCTGGTTCTGATGGAGGTTTTCCATCCTGATTCTGGTTCTGATGGAGGTTTTCCTTCCTGGTTCTGATGGAGGTTTTCCATCCTGATTCTGGTTCTGATAGAAGTTTTCCTTCCTGGTTCTGATGGAGGATTTACATCCTGATTCTGGTTCTGATGGAGGATTTCCATCCTGGTTCTGATGGAGATTTTCCATCCTGATTCTGGTTCTGATGGAGGTTTTCCTTCCTGGTTCTGATGGAGGTTTTCCTTCCTGGTTCTGATGGAGGATTTACATCCTGATTCTCGTTCTGATGGAGGTTTTCCATCCTGGTTCTTGTTCTGATAGAAGTTTTCATTCCTGGTTCTGATGGAGGATTTACATCCTGATTCTGGTTCTGATGTAGGATTTCCATCCTGGTTCTGATGGAGGTTTTCCATCCTGATTCTGGTTCTGATGGAGGTTTTCCTTCCTGGTTCTGATGGAAGATTCCATCCTGATTCTGGTTCTAATAGAAGTTTTCCTTCCTGGTTCTGATGGAGGATTTCCAACCTGATTCTGGTTCTGATAGAAGTTTTCCTTCCTGGTTCTGATGGAGGATTTACATCCTGATTCTGGTTCTGATGGAGGATTTCCATCCTGGTTCTGATGGAGATTTTCCATCCTGATTCTGGTTCTGATGGAGGTTTTCCTTCCTGGTTCTGATGGAGGTTTTCCTTCCTGGTTCTGATGGAGGATTTACATCCTGATTCTCGTTCTGATGGAGGTTTTCCATCCTGGTTCTTGTTCTGATAGAAGTTTTCATTCCTGGTTCTGATGGAGGATTTACATCCTGATTCTGGTTCTGATGGAGGATTTCCATCCTGGTTCTGATGGAGGTTTTCCATCCTGATTCTGGTTCTGATGGAGGTTTTCCTTCCTGGTTCTGATGGAGGATTCCATCCTGATTCTGGTTCTAATAGAAGTTTTCCTTCCTGGTTCTGATGGAGGATTCCATCCTGATTCTGGTTCTAATAGAAGTTTTCCTTCCTGGTTCTGATGGAGGATTTACATCCTGATTCTGGTTCTGATAGAAGTTTTCCTTCCTGGTTCTGATGGAGGATTTACATCCTGATTCTGGTTCTGATGGAGGTTTTCCTTCCTGGTTCTGATGGAGGTTTTCCTTCCTGGTTCTGATGGAGGATTTCCAACCTGATTCTGGTTCTGATAGAAGTTTTCCTTTCTGGTTCTGATGGAGGATTTACATCCTGATTCTGGTTCTGATGGAGGTTTTCCATCCTGGTTCTGATGGAGGTTTTCCATCCTGATTCTGGTTCTGATGGAGGTTTTCCTTCCTGGTTCTGATGGAGGTTTTCCATCCTGATTCTGGTTCTGATAGAAGTTTTCCTTCCTGGTTCTGATGGAGGATTCCCATCCTGATTCTGGTTCTGATGGAGGTTTTCCATCCTGATTCTGGTTCTGATAGAAGTTTTCCTTCCTGGTTCTGATGGAGGATTCCATCCTGATTCTGGTTCTAATAGAAGTTTTCCTTCCTGGTTCTGATGGAGGATTCCATCCTGATTCTGGTTCTAATAGAAGTTTTCCTTCCTGGTTCTGATGGAGGATTTACATCCTGATTCTGGTTCTGATAGAAGTTTTCCTTCCTGGTTCTGATGGAGGATTTACATCCTGATTCTGGTTCTGATGGAGGTTTTCCTTCCTGGTTCTGATGGAGGTTTTCCTTCCTGGTTCTGATGGAGGATTTCCAACCTGATTCTGGTTCTGATAGAAGTTTTCCTTCCTGGTTCTGATGGAGGTTTTCCATCCTGGTTCTGGTTCTGATGGAGGTTTTCCTTCCTGGTTCTGATGGAGGTTTTCCATCCTGATTCTGGTTCTGATGGAGGTTTTCCTTCCTGGTTCTGATGGAGGTTTTCCTTCCTGGTTCTGATGGAGGTTTTCCTTCCTGGTTCTGATGGAGGATTTCCAACCTGATTCTTGTTCTGATAGAAGTTTTCCTTCCTGGTTCTGATGGAGGATTTACATCCTGATTCTGGTTCTGATGGAGGTTTTCCATCCTTGTTCTGATGGAGGTTTTCCATCCTGATTCTGGTTCTGATAGAGGTTTTCCTTCCTGGTTCTGATGGAGGTTTTCCATCCTGATTCTGGTTCTGATAGAAGTTTTCCTTTCTGGTTCTGATGGAGGATTTCCATCCTGATTCTTGTTCTGATGGACGTTTTCCGTCCTGATTCTGGTTCTGATGGAGGGTTGCCTTAGCTAGATCATTATTTTCATGAATTGGTTTATATGAACAGTTACTAGAAACTGGACTGATGTGCATCATATGATGGAATTGTTTTAACTGGATTGTAACTGGACAACAATGAACTGGACTGTGTCATTGACACAACTTAGTGATGAATTGATGTTATAAAAATAAAGCTCATTTGAACTGAATTAGAAATTAACTGACATGAGCGAGAAAAGAAAGAAAAAAGAAAAAAAAGACTGCAAAACCAGTAAAAATATTAATCAAACCTCAGAAAGCAGACAAACCTGAACATTTACTGTTTAGAAATTGTGATCATTTTTACAAGTAGGCAAATTATGCCCCAATTCACTGAAAATTAGCCTTGGGTTACTAATGATTTGCCTTTTGTTGATTTGTTTAAGACTATTAGATGGATTTTGTTAGAGTAGGTCACCATCAAGTGTCCACTGTCTTCTGTCTTTATCTTTTCATTAACGTACTAAAACATCTTTTGAAAATTTCATCATGTGTTGTTCAAACCTCTCCAAGTGGTGATGTCACAGCAGGCTTATAATCTAACGCCTTCATTTTAGAGTTCAGTCACTCATTATTGTTCATATAAAAAGTAGTAAAAGGTTTGAGCGAATATTTATTCACATAACGATGATAAGGTTTTAGAAAGAATTAAATGAAGATGTTGAATGGAACCACTGCATGTGACTAATTCAGGTTTTTGTTTTTTCTTCGTCTCATGTGCAGGCAGGACACAGAGAAGCAGCACCCAGATCTCCAGATTCAGGTCTACGCTGCTTTCAATAGAGACCCTGAAAAATCTGTCATGAGCTGTATTCAAGAGACACATTTCAGTCAAACACACATTCAGTGTTTGTTGCTCCAACCATTCCTTCATGAAAATCATAATAAATCTTTTAACACTGAGCTGCATGTTATTTTATCCTTTGCTTGGTTTCATCTATTATTAGAATCTCCAGCATGCAATAAATTGGCTTTCATGATAAAAGTGTAATAAGCCTCTCATTTCTTCCAAAACAAACCTGCAAACTGTACAATGCTGTTTAAATTTAATCTGTATTTCTGAATTTCAGTATTTCATTTACAACTATTTACAACAATTTACTACTCAAAGTGCATCATGAAAATCAATTCCTGAAATTTCTATTAAATAAGCAGTTGAAACCACTCAGCCCTCTGAGAGGCAGCTGTGGACAAATTAAATGATTACATCAGTGGACCATTAAACTATAGCGTGTTATTAAAATGTATCTCCCAAACTGTTAGACATGCACTTAAAACAAGAGAGACTGTTTTTCCATTTCAAGAGATACCTATTATTTCCAGCATATGGATGTACTGTTCCAGCAGACTAATTAGAAAGAGAATGTCAAATTTGTTATTGTGATGTAAACAGAGTCACTTTCCATCAGAGGGAGCAGCTGGAAATTGTTATAGATTAAATTAAAACTAACACACTGGCTATCACTCCTATCCCTTCATTTAAAAATGTTTTGACATTTTCATCTATTTTATGTAGAATTACAGTATTTCTCACTCATAAGCTTGTTTGTTGGAATAACACAGTTCAGAAGTGTGTGATATTCTCATAGAGCAGGACAGCAGTCTGTGGACAAACCTGTTTAAAATACCTTCCCCATAATAACTGACACGTTTTATTTTTCAATTTTTTGTTTAATCGGTATTCAAACACAGCATGTAATTAAGCACAGAATCATGAAAATCATGCTTATGCAACTTTCTGTCTTTTTTTATATAAAACTGCAATAATAAAATATTTTTTTCCTGTTACAACTTCTTATAGATAGCAGGTTAGACTTTGACATTAATAAAACAATCCGATCCAGAAGGCAGATTTATAATTTGTCATTACATTCAAATAAACTTCAATCAATCAATACATTATCTAATTATGTATTACAAATATAAATGTTGATGACCCTCCTTCTTTCACTCCCTCTTCACCTCACTCTATGTTCACTCAGATAATAAATTAATTATAGGAGGTGATTTTAACATTATATTGGAAAAAACACAGAACCTCAGGAGCTCATCGAGTCTGGAAATCCTCAGAAACTGTAAAACATGAAGGATTTTGGTCTCTGTGATGCTTGGCGCTCTCACCATCCCACACTAAGAGAATACACCTTCTTCTCTTCAGTTCACCATTCCTATTCTAGATTAGATTATTTCTTAACTAGCAGCTCGCTGATGAATGACATGTCAGAAATCTAAATCCATCCCATTTCCATCAGTGATCACGCACCAGTATCATTCACTCTGAGAAAAAAGAACAATAAACCAGCAACTAGAAACTGGAGATTTAATACGTCATTACTTAAAGATCCTGAGTTTATCAGCTACTTTAAGTTCATGAAGAGACAGCAAACCAGAGACACCATCCACTACTAATATTTGAGCTTTGGTTCAACTTGGGTAAATACAAATACACACACACAAAAAAAAGAAAAAAATGACAGAGCCAAGACCACCCAGAAGAATCTATCTAACTAAAGAGCATTTACTCAATCAGAGAAAACGTCTCTGAGAAATTAGTGGCCAGTGTGTGGTCTTGCTACTTGGGCCTGATTAAATGTCTCACAATGGACTCCAACAAATTGAGGGAGCAGAACAGGGAGAGTAAATGGTGACGACTGTAGAGGACAATTCTCTGGTTTATTTACTGCTCAGCTTCTCACAATGACACTGCTAATGAGAGCACTTTTGCTCTGGCTTCCCGCGCTGTTTGGAAATGTGTGATTGTTGCAGTTTGTGGTGTGTGTTGTACAGTGGTTAGCCATGACGCTGTAAGCCAGGAGAGAAGCATTTAGATTTCATTTCAGTCTGCACAGAAATTGTAAAATATTTCTTGTGGTCAGAAGAGAAGTTTTGGTGTAGAGAGCGAGAAAGAGAAGCTGCAGAGGAAATAAATTAGGTCTGATTGTTCATGTTTGGTCTAATGCAAAAGGAGCTTAATCAGCAGCATTTCAGCCCTTTGGCAAAAAGTTGCTACAAAAATGCTGCAGCCTTTTTATGACAGAAATTCAGCCTCTGCTGATGTCTGCTCTTCTGTATGTAGTTTTTAAACACATAGAAATAGACAGTACATACTAGAATACACATATTTACACATGTGGGTTAAACAGAGATAAATAAAAAAAGTGGACTGGAGAGCTTGTCCTTTTTGTACTTGTTCATTTTTGTTAATTGTGGAAAATGCACTAAAAAACAAACATCCTTGGAGTGGAATGCACACACCCATCCAAGGGCATTGGATAGGTATTTTTTAGTTAGTTTGTTTATTTGTTTTGTTTTTACACTTACGATACATGTTTATTTTCAATATTGTGTATGTTAAAGGGGAAAGAATATGTAAATGAGCAAAATGTGATCCAAACGGCTCTGTTCAGGGACTGACATCAAGATGTAGACCTTTTAGATTAGTTTTGTTTGATTTTGACAACAAATTTGTCAAATGTTATGGCCCAGCTCGGCTCGGGAAAGAGAGGTAACATGAAATAAAGTTACCACAAGGTCGAGGACAGAACTCGACAAGCAGAAACCAAGGGGAGAAATGGATGGGTGGTGCAGCTCACAGACAGAAACAAAACAGAATGGAACTGAATTAGTAAGACATACATACAGAAACGTGAACACACACACGTACATATCAAACATGCCTCAGCATCTCCTCCTGCCTCATCATCTCATCCTGCCTCATCATCTCCTCCTGCCTCAGCATCTCCTCCTGCCTCAACATCTCCTCCTGGCTCATCATCTCCTCCTGCCTCATCATCTCCTCCTGCCTCATCATCTCCTCCTTCCTCATCATTTTCTCCTACCTCATCATCTCCTCCTGGCTCATCATCTCCTCCTACCTCAACATCTACTCCTGCCTCATCATTTCCTCCTGCCTCATCATCTCCTCCTGGCTCATCATCTCCTCCTGCCTCATCATCTCCTTCTTCCTCATCATTTTCTCCTACCTCATCATCTCCTCCTGCCTCATCATCTCCTCCTGCCTCATCATCTCCTCCTGCCTCAGCATCTCCTCCTGCCTCAGCATCTCCTCCTACCTCAACATCTACTCCTGCCTCATCATTTCCTCCTGCCTCATCATCTCCTCCTGGCTCAGCATCTCCTCCTGCCTCATCATCTCCTCATGGCTCAGCATCTCCTCCTGCCTCATCATCTCCTCCTGCCTCAGCATCTCCTCCTGCCTCATCATCTCCTCCTGCCTCAACATCTACTCCTGCCTCATCATGTCCTCCTGCCTCATCATTTCCTCCTGCCTCATCATCTCCTCCTGCCTCAACATCTACTCCTGCCTCATCATCTCCTCCTGCCTCATCATCTCCTCCTGCCTCATCATCTCCTCCTTCCTCATCATTTTCTCCTACCTCATCATCTCCTCCTGGCTCATCATCTCCTCCTACCTCAACATCTACTCCTGCCTCATCATTTCCTCCTGCCTCATCATCTCCTCCTGGCTCATCATCTCCTCCTGCCTCATCATCTCCTTCTTCCTCATCATTTTCTCCTACCTCATCATCTCCTCCTGCCTCATCATCTCCTCCTGGCTCATCATCTCCTCCTGCCTCATCATCTCCTCCTGCCTCAGCATCTCCTCCTGCCTCAGCATCTCCTCCTACCTCAACATCTACTCCTGCCTCATCATTTCCTCCTGCCTCATCATCTCCTCCTGGCTCAGCATCTCCTCCTGCCTCATCATCTCCTCCTGGCTCAGCATCTCCTCCTGCCTCATCATCTCCTCCTGCCTCAGCATCTCCTCCTGCCTCATCATCTCCTCCTGCCTCAACATCTACTCCTGCCTCATCATGTCCTCCTGCCTCATCATTTCCTCCTGCCTCATCATCTCCTCCTGCCTCAACATCTACTCCTGCCTCATCATTTCCTCCTGCCTCATCATCTCCTCCTGCCTCAACATCTACTCCTGCCTCATCATTTCCTCCTGGCTCAGCATCTCCTGCCTCATCATCTCCTCCTGCCTCATCATCTCCTCCTGGCTCATCATCTCCTCCTGGCTCATCATCTCCTCCTGCCTCAACATCTACTCCTGCCTCATCATTTCCTCCTGCCTCATCATCTCCTCCTGCCTCATCATCTCCTCCTGCCTCAACATCTACTCCTGCCTCATCATGTCCTCCTGCCTCATCATTTCCTCCTGCCTCATCATTTCCTCCTGCCTCATCATCTCCTCCTGCCTCAACATCTACTCCTGCCTCATCATTTCCTCCTGCCTCATCATCTCCTCCTGCCTTAGCATCTCCTCCTGCCTCATCATCTCCTCCTACCTCAGCATCTCCTCCTGCCTCATCATCTCCTCCTGTCTCATCATCTCCTCCTGCCTCATCATCTCCTCCTGCTTCATCTCCTCCTAGCCCAGCTGAAATGAGTTATAAGGTGGGACGTATAGCAGTGATATTGTTTAGCAGATAAAGTACAGAGAGGATAAATCTCTCAGCTGTTTGTACAGATAAGTCAGGACTTGGCTGGACAGTGGTAAAGACACATCCTTCCCCATTTCTATGTCCATGCACCCATTCTCCTTTGTCAAATAAAAACATCCACAGTGATTCATGGCTGATTGTTGAATGAGAGCTAAGAGCCGCAGTTTTTAAGAGAGAATTAAAAGTTTGGAATGTATTTTGGCTTCACTACCACACAAAAGTGCCATCAGTTTCTCTGCTGGACACTCTAAATGATCTACTCGATGACTCATGATTAAATTAAACTGCTCTCTTTTCAATATAGACCATTTTATTTGAGCTGAAAATGAAGGAACAGACTCATTTATTACAGGAAGATTAAAAAGTACAGAGTACCATCAGGCAATGAAATCACAGTCATGTTCCCCAGAAAAACATGAATATGTGAACGAAGCATTAGGACTTGAGAGGGAAGTAGACATATGCAAGGTAGGTTGATATGCTTTATTTCCTTTTTACCCAGTTTGTAGAGAACACAGGTATTTTAGTCACATTGCCCCTCTTCGAGTTTAAAAAATAATGAGGCACCGTCCCACCAGTATATACTTTGGCTAATGTTAACCCAGGTCCTGGAAAGCGACTTGTTCCACAACCCCGGACTGGGATCATTGTGTCAGTCTGCTCCAGGTCCAAATCCAGACTGAGACTCATGGTTGTGAAATTTCACCACTGCCATCAGAAATAATTAACAGAGTGTCAGGACAAACTCAGGTACCGGGAGGAAGTACACAACTTTACCCAGACTACAGTGCCTCTCTTTTGAACGAACCAAGCAACATTCAGGTATGTAAAGGATGGTCTTCACCAGAAAGAGGTTAAGTTCTGCTTAACTTAACTCTGAGGGAGAGACAACCTCCCTTCAACACTGTAAACCAACCTGGTCTATGACCAGCTACCATGAAGATGATAACGCCTGCTGGCTGCTGACTGATAAATGTAATTTTACCTGCACTGAACTCTTTCTAGTCCAATTTGTTCTCTGGATCTGAATCTTTACTTTAGTTGTTTCTAATTCTGTTAGTGCAGTTATCGTTACACCTACACTTTTAACTTAACATGCTTATTGTCCACGAACCTGTTAAATTACTTTCTTTTTCCTGAGTTTGACCGGAGTCCCATCTTTCATCTTTCAGTTGGTAAAACAGTAGAAACACTGGAAGCTCATGATTTTTTGTTTTACTTTGTTTTTGTTTTGTTGTTTGTTTTTTTGTGCCATATATGTTTAGAGAAAAAAGGAAAACTATAATTAAAAAAAACATTCTCGTTAACTGAAAGTTTTAAAAAAAGTTAAAACTAACTGAAACAGTATTGTGTGTTTACAAAACAAATTAAAACCAACTAAAATTTTAGCAAAAATGTCATACATACATAAGTCCTCAGGGGTGACATGAAATCGATTTACTTCGCTTTGCCGGATTTACGCCAGATGTCTGCGACGTACGACACCTGAAGCTCCGTGACGTCATGTGTCAACAGCATGTCCGCCCGCGCTGGCTAGCGTGATGCTACGAAGAAAGTTAGGAGAAAACGAGGAGAGTCCTATTTGGGAGTTCTTACGTTATGACCATGCCAAAGATAAAGTGCCTTGTAGAAGAAGCAGGTGGTTCAATATGTGGAAGGAAAAACCCCGAATCTGAAAATCCATTTGAAAAGCTGCGAAAGAAGGCTAACCAGGAGTCCCTGGACCAGGTAGCCTCTCTGCCCCCCTCCCCGGAAAGATAAGCTTCAGCCAGGCCGAGCAGCATGGGGAGGGAACGTTAGTCACACACACACTATCAGTTACACACACACACACATACACACACAGTCACACCCAAAATCTTGAAAAGCTGAATATGAGAGGCTATATTCGTTTTTGTTTACAATGTTGGACAGCAGGTTATGTACGTTTAGCATAGAAAAGGAAAGCACATCAGCATCCAGCTGAGATACATCAGTATCTTTACCAGCTGCTGGCTCTGCGGTCGACCAGACACGTGCACTTTCAGTGTGTAAAGTATTCACTGCATTCACTTTATCATGAATGTAACATGTGAGGTGCTGTACTGCTAATCAGCTGAAGTGATTTGTACTAAAGCTGCTGCACCTCCAGTGCAATTCTTTACGTAGTTAATCATGAGCTGTTTCAGTTTAATTAATTAACCCTTTGATGCATAGTGCCCACTACAGTGGACACATATTTAAAGGCTGTTTTTAAATGAATGCATGGGTGTGGACTGTACATTATCAGCTTCATTGGACATGTGAGTCACCAATATTCTGCCACATATAAAGAATAACTACATTTGATATAGTATATATACACACATGGTAATTACCAAGTTTGCCTCAGTGATAAACAAGACAAGAAAATGATCCAGGTGTTTTTATAGAAAATGTATATTATATTAATATGACAAGATATTATTTTATAAATATTTTCATTGATAAAATAGAAAAATCAACACTGAGTAAAAGTTAAGATTAAAAATAGAAAAACATCAACATGCATGTCAATAAAATATTTTAAAAAATGTGGTACTGTTTTGTAATAATTCATGCACCAGAGGGTTAAAGAGTTTGTTGGCTTTTTGAGGTTGTTTGTAATTAGTTAGTTTGAGCTCTTTTAGACTCCTGGCTGCCAAGAACTGTGAACTGTCTCGTGAATGGATTCATGGTATGTTGTTGCGTGTCTTTAGTATGTTGGTTTTGTTGATTTTTACCTAGCACACTATCTCAGAAGCAGCATTGCACACAGTTTTTTAAACAAGGCTGTTGTCTTTTGGGCTGTTGTATTTGATTTGTCGGTGGCTGTTCATTCCTCCTGATACAGTTTTTAAAAGTTGTATTGTTTTTAATTTTTACTATACAGTGTTTATTCTGATTATTTTGAATTTTGCACCTGGTAAATACCCTAATTTAGAAAAAAAAACTAACTAACACTGAAACTAATCAAAACTAAACTAAAACTAAGCATTTTCAAAAAATGAAAAATAATAAAAACTAGAAAATCTGCTCAAAAAAGTATTAAAACTAACTGAATTAGAAAAAAAGTCAAAACAAAATAAAAACTAAAATAAAAAAAAAAAATCCAAAACTATTATAACCTTGATTGATTGAAGTACAGACTAAGTACAGACCATTTATGATTGATTGATTGATTGATTGATTGATTTTGTTTCATAAAAGAAGTAGCCTACCATATTTTTATATCATGTTTATCCTAATTGGTGGGACTGTTAAGCCTCTATGTTAAATATGCATACAGACAGCCTTCTGACCATCTTCCACATCCCATACACACCTGTTTCAGTCCATTTTCAGAGAGCTTGTGGATGCCTAACCGAATGCAGCAAACAGGCAGAACCACCAGAAACCACGGGGGCCGTGATGCACAGTATGGCTTGCATGCAACCAGAAAAAAGAACAAATAAAAATGAGAAGCTGAACAGACCACCATCTGTGCTGCCTCTTGAGAATGTGCATTTTCATGATTTCCTCCATAGTGTCTAGTTCTTTAGTGATGTTCAGTAAAACTAATTTATCTAACAGAATTCTACTTCCTTTAATGAGAATTGCTCAGGGATAAATCACATCAATTTTACAGTGTTGAACCCATTCATGCATACTGTCTACAACAGTGGACACAGGTATTGAAAAGCTGTTGTCAAGTATATGTATGGGTGAGAATGGTATATTTGTAAAATATCCAGTTCAGTGGACATCAGTGAGACATCCATTAAACTGAAACTAACTAATGAATAAATAAAAAAATCTATATTTAAAAATTTGGAAATGCCTTCCGTCCAAACTTTTGACAGGTGGTGATTTTTTTTTATTTTTCTTTTTGATGAAAAATTAATAACAGGTTAATATTTTTCTCAGCTTCTATTTTGTTGCTTTGTGTGAGTGTTCATGAAACAGTTTTATTTTATGTATTCTTTATTGTCAGTCAGCTATTAAAAACTCTCACAGGATAAAACACATATTTCCCACAGAACAAGTACAATTTTTATGGTTTCAAGGTGCTCGTCCATAAAGCGTTTTCTCAGGAACATGAAATTCTTTTTATTTAGTTCAAAATTTCATTGAGACTCACTCATGGATTGATAGATGAAGATAAAGACGATCAGATGGATGAAGATAAGAAATAGCTCTGTTAGCTCCTTCATCATCTTTGATCAACAAGATGCGTGTTGACCTTCAACAAGATGTCCTAGACCTTGTACAAAGACACTCTTCAAGGGGAAAAGAGAAACACTTTTACCTTCACCTCTTGGTCCTCTTGTCTTCAGAACAACTGATATACACAATGCATTGTGCTGGTGAAATACTGGGGAGTACTGTTGGTCAAAAATGTAGTAAACAGAACATTTTCAAAGTAATTACAAGTTGTCACGTGTCACTAACAATAAATAACAACATTAGGCAACAAGTGCTGATATTCAGAGTTCGTTTTAATAAAAATCAATTTAGAACTGAATGAGTCACAATACAAAGAGGCTGAAAAAAGAACCATGACACAGTTCATATGTCCCATATCAAAAGGCAGCTATTTAAATAGTTTCATTTAAGGTAAGAAAGGCTGGCACAGTTTAAGTCACCTCAGATGGGGAGTAAGAACTTATAAAATTCCCCAGATTATATTTCAGAATCACACAAACTGAAGTAACTCTAACCCTGTACATAAAGATGCCCTCTGCCTAATTACTTCACCATGGGTTGCTTGTCCATGGAGGTTGAAACAGCCCTGAACTATATTTTAAAAAGGAAAGAAACATGTAGGTAAAATTTCTAAAAAAAAAAAAAAAAGAAAAAAGAATGTCAATGTCCATACCATGATTTTTCTTTTTTACTAATCCCAACTTCTTGTAATTTCTAATCCAGATTTAAATTAATTTATGGGCTAAATTCAACTAGGAAATAAGAAAATTTTGTATTGTTTACATTTAACCAGGACAACCAGTAAACTGATGTCCATGAAGGAGGAGACACAAACCTGGTAAAAAGAATGTATTTTAATCCTAACCATGATCATTTTCCAACCCTAACCAAGTCCCTGTCCTGAGTTAATGACTTAACTCAAAAGTAAAAAAAAAAAGTAAAAGATTATCATGTTAGTATAGAACATGTCATTAAATTAATGAAAGCACCAACCACACATCCCACTGGCTTTTGAAGATTTTGTGACTTCTTAAATAAAATTGTTTTGAAAAATGTGAAAATTGTTGGGAAATTGTGGAAAATTCTGTATTTCCCTTGTGGCCTTTCTAGTGTGAGTACATTACAGGACATTGTTATGGTTCATATTTGAGGGCTCGAACAAACGACAAATACAATTATTTAATTTGGAAGACTTGTTTATGCTTCGGGCTTTTCGTGTTAAAGAGAATATTTTTAGCCGCATTAGCTGTTCCTGAATGTTCCCCCTCAAAAGTGGATATTACTGGAACAGAAAAACATATTTTCCATTCCACTCATTTTCTACCACCATGTAAAATAAATAAGTCATACAGAGAAAAAGACTGTCAACAACCAGAGAAAAGTCCAAGGTGTGAGATACAGTCCAACTGCTAATGCATTTGCTCTGTCACGTGTCTCTTAAGTTTCACTTACAAGACAATATAGTTTCAGTTCTTACATAAGAAATGCTGAACTCCTTTGAGGTATTATGGGTATAAAAGCACTTTGCTTTTTAAAGATGTGTTTCTAGCAGTCAGGTGACAAAATATTCTGAATTTTCTGAGTATGGGAGCACAAAGAGTTCAGCAGCAGAAAAGCAAATAGAAAAGCTGCCAGTCATTATTTGACGATGCCAGTTTCTCTGTCGCGAGCTGAGAGGGAATCATTTCAGTTGATTACTACAGTGTCAAATGTTGTTGGGAGGCCAAATAACGAGTGAGGAAAAATTCACTGAGAACAGATTTGGAAATAAGCTGCAAAAATGCAACTAAGCATTGTAGAGTATGCACAGAATAAAGTGTGTGTGTGTGTGTGTGTGTGTGTGTGTGTGTGCGTGAGTTAGATCAAGAGGAAGACGAAAGCAATTTTGAAAAGTTCATTTTTTTATGACGAGTGGAGCTGTGTGGGTCTTCAAAGGAGCAATGTGTCATGGAGGCAGACAGCACCTTTTCAAGGCCTGTCAGCCTGGTAGCATTGTAAGTCATAGTTATTTAGTTTGCTTGGACAGACACAGCCCTGAAGGAGAAAGGAGGAAGAGACAGCATACGCACAGCTGGCATGAGGACAGAATGGCTCTGAATTTCAGTGGGCAGTTCAAATTTATGCTGCCATTACTGGACTGTCAGGGGCACCGAGGAGCATGCTGTCACTCCGTAACAAATGGTCTTTGTGAATTTGCAGTTGTCTGTCATTCATCTCTGAGATTAAGGGAATAAGAGCAACGTGGATACAGAAAGAACCACAGCTGCCCGTTACATTTACAGAAGACTGAAACTCACCACTTTCTGGTTAGAGCTTAGATGAGAGGTGGAAATAGAGATGGACAATACCAACATTTTTCCTTTTGATATGCTGAACGTGGCTGTACTCAACCTGAACTCTTTTTATTTAAAATTGTTATCTCAAGTTAATAAATTAATTTTCTCTTTTCCTCGAGATTACGAAGACCGTTTTCTTGTGATAACGTGATGATTTAGCACGTTATTGTGAGAAAACAAAGTATTTTGGGACAAACGTGATAATGGGACGGATTGTGATGGGTTCAAAAGTAGTTTGTGTAAAGTTGGAATGGCTGCATTAAGCTGAACCTTTGTTTTGAAGAGTCACGTACGGGAACAGTACGTAATAACAATAAATAAATTAAATAAATAAATATCAAAGTAAATACATACAAAATACTTAATAAAGGTAAATAAATACATAAAATAACATAATTTGATAAAAAAATAATTCAAATAAAAAATGCCTGCAGAGGTTTGTTGCAAATGTATGACATCATCATCATCATCATCATCATGACATCTGATAGGCTACCATATTTATGTGACATGAAAGAAACAGAAGGAATACACCGTGGCTGGGTTTCACATGTAATTTCATTTGCTAAAACTCTCAGAAATCAAAACAATCAAAAGATCTGTAGACTGGTATCTAAAAATTCAAAGTAAGTATCAAATCTGATATTTTGACTAGTTGATATGTAAGTATGGACTCCAGAGTATCTAAAAATGCTCCACTCCACACCTTCAAAAACCAAGAAATGAAAGTTTTAAGCTCTTAAGATTACCATTACCTGGATGACTGCGCATCAACACCAACATATTATCTAAAATAGTTACTAAATTACTTTGTTTTGGTAGATGAAAAGGTACTTTCTCCAAGGACAACGATGATGTCAATATGAATGTGTTGGGCAATATTTCCAGAAACAAAAAGACACAAAAGTATTCAACGAGCCAATAAGCAGCTTGGATTGACTTCGAACTGTGTAAAGGTTGTGTATGTGAGGTACATATAACCAGTGTTTACTGTTTTCAGTAACGGGTAATCTAACAAATAATTTTTTATATCGTTACAACGCCGTTACCATAATAACACGCCGTTACTGTGTGTTACTCAGGGCCGGACTGGGACAAAAAGTCAGACCAGGACACATTCACTCACTCAGGCCACCCCTACTCATATACTGCACACATATGCTCACACCTATGTATGCACAACCACAAACCCATGCACCCACATATGGGCAGGTAGTCGTCAAAAGCCCATTATTCTATTTCAAATTCAAATCATACTTATATTTAACAGCCATGAACACAAAACTAAAAGCCACCAGTTCAGTGCTTTTCAAGCCCTCACTCATCAACAGGTTCGTTACAACAGCACAGCAGGATTCCTGATGAGCTAAACAACATTTTTATTTTTCTGTTATTTTTTCTATGGCAGAATACTATAATAAATTTAATAGAAAATGAAAAAGTTGACTCAACTTAAAAAGATAAGACACTGTCCAACATTATCAAGGGTTCCCAAACCTTTTCAGCCCACCAGTAGAGCCGTGTTTGGTTCAGCCGAACCCACCAAATATGTGTGTTTTGTTCATGTTTAACTGTTTAAGTTACTTAAATCTTACACATTCATTACTCGTTCTTGTAACAATTACTTGTCCTGCAGTTGCTCTTTACCTGCTGCCAGTTCCTCTTTACTACAAGTGGAGTGTCCTCCCTCTGAGGCACCTGCATTACATCCAGATTTGCAGCACACACACACATGCACACATTTCATATGGATTTGTGAACATAAACCTCAGACATCAAACAGCAACGATAAAAAGTTGCAATCATATCATTTATAGTAAAACCAGATAAACACACTGATGAGCTGGAATAATAAATGTTCTTCACCCTCACAGCTGTGCAGCTACTTGTGTGTTGGACAGGTACAGATGGACAGTATATGTGGACAGGGACAGGGACAGATGGACAGTATATGTGGACAGGGACAGATGTGGACAGTATATGTGGACAGGTACAGATGGACAGTATATGTGGACAGGGACAGATGTGGACAGTATATGTGGACAGGGACAGATAGACAGTATATGTGGACAGGGACAGATGTGGACAGTATATGTGGACAGGGACAGATGTGGACAGTATATGTGGACAGACTGTTATAGCCAAGCAGCCAAAGTATTAAAATATCCACCTGTCACTTTAATACAACACAAATAATTAGCTAATTATTTCATTTTATCCAGATCATACCAGGAAACCCAAAATATGACCTATGTCATAATATGTGTATAAACGGTAGAAAATCCATTTGTAGTTGTGTTTTTGGGCTGATGTGGTTTAATAATAAAACAACAAACCAGTGCAACATTTCCATTAGAATGAAGTTTAGACAGGAGGCAGCAGCCTACCAGCTCATTATTACAGCTACATAAAAGGCTCATAGAGAATCTCAACCAGTGTTCATTATGTTAATAGATTAAACGGTCAACTCACGTGACGTCGCGGGTGACTGGCCTCCACTGCTGGTGGAGGATTTGAAAATGTCAGAAATTTTCCGGCGTTTCCCGCTTCCTCTTCAAGCGCCTTCTTTTTTTTTATAGGTTCTCTTTCTGCTTCCCTTTACTTTTTTTCCCACTAGACCATCAGTCGGCTACCAGCAGCACGTTCCTCCGTCTCTCTCTCGTTCCGCCTCCACACACTCCCGTGTTGATTAGTTCTCGTGTTGAAAATAAAACTTGACTACTGATATTTTTAATCAATCACCAAATGGTGAAGGTGAAAATTGACGAACACGAATGGAGGGCAGGTGCCAGTTTCTGCAGACCAATCAGCTGCACCAATGTAGTTCATCGTGATTTTTTTTTTTTTTCCCCCAGTTAGGCCACTTAAGAGCCCAGGCCACCGGGAAAACACCCGCTGCTCCCGACAGCCAGTCCGGGCCTGGCGTTACCATTATAACACACAGGTACTGTGTGTTACTAAAGCTTCACAATTGCTCACACAGACACAGGATCTGCAAATGTGTGTTTTTTCCCCTTTGGTGGCTAAGGTAGAGTAACATATAATGTTAAGCCAACCAGAGACATCAGGTGGGCGGGTGTTTACACACACAAACCCCAACCTATTGCAGCACACACACAAACTATTAGAGATGGCGAGTCTGGAGTCACAGAGAAAGACGGTGTTTTCGAGGTGGAAATACAGGCACTACTTTAACCTTGTCGAAGTGAAAGGTAAACATGTACATGTTGAGTGTACATTATATCCCAGAGCAGAGTTTGTCCACGTCCGGTGTAAGAAATTCCAATTTAATGAAGCAGCTCTTGACAGCACTCGCTTCTACTAAACTAGTGGCCAAAAACACTGTTGACGATTGTAGAAAGACATTGATGCAGAGTACGCTAAAATGAACGTCGAGCTCAAAAAAGGATTTGAACGGTTGGAATATGTCTCTACCACTGCTGACATCTGGACTGCACAATGAATACATCCAGAAAGCATGGAACGAAGCAAAGCTGGCCTGGCATGCAGACGAGTCAAGAGCCATCATACAAAGTAATGCAATAGTTACTTTCTGTGGTAACTAGTTCCTTTTGTAGTGGAGTAACTCAGTTACTAACTCAGTTACTTTGTGGGAGAAGTAACTAGTAACTATAACTAATTACTTTTTCAAAGTAACGTGCCCAACACTGGATATGACACAGCTGTGAATCATGAGGTCGTGCGGAGGTTACGTATACCGTGAATTTTCAGACCGTCTCAAGTTGTTCATTTTCATGAATCCACATTTATCTCAAAATGTTGTGGTTTCTCATCCCTCGCAGAGTTCTACACAACATTAAAATGAAAAAAGCTGTTTCACTGTTTCATTAATCTATTAAACTTCTACATTTCCCACAAAGAAAAAATCAAACATGTTTCTTTGATTTTTTTTATTATCATTCAACACTAATAATAGGAATCAGTTAAGATAATCTACAGTTAAAAATATAGTTACCACGGTTAACTGGTCAAAGCTTAAAAACTTTTGGCATTTCATACTCAAACCAAGTACTAGAAATGTGTCAAGCAGGCCTATTTCCACAATTTTTTTATTAAAATTTATTATATTTGCAGAAAATATTGCTATATATATATATATATATATATATATATATATATATATATATTAAATGAGATTAATTGCAAATGTTTGCATTGTTATGTACAAAATGTCCTTTTGCTGTAAAAGAAGGCCTACTGCTATATAAAGAAAATGCAGTAAATTTCGGTTTACAAACCTTAAATCAGGGGTGTTCAACCTGAGGCTCTGGAACAGCCAGTGGCTCTCTGGACCTTCCACAATGGCTTATAATACTCGGCTAAACATGCTAAAGAACTAAGTAATGTTTTTAAATATAGAAATTATAACAAATGCAGGTTTTAGCATTTTTTTTTCACTTTTTCCATCCATCCATCCATCCATCCATCCATCCATCCATCCATTCTCTTCCGCTTATCCGGAGTCGGGTCGCGGGGGCAGCTGCCTAAGCAGGGAAACCCAGACTTCCCTCTCCCCGGCCACATTCACCAGCTCATCCGAAGGGATCCCGAGGCGTTCCCAGGCCAGCCGAGAGATGTAGTCTGTCCAGCGTGTCCTGGGTCTGCCCCGGGGCCTCCTTCCGGTGGGACGTGCCCGGAACACCTCACCAGGGAGGCGTCCAGGAGGCATCCTAACCAGATGCCCGAGCCACCTCATCTGGCTCCTCTCGATGTGGAGGAGAAGCGGCTCTACTCTGAGCCCCTCCTGGATCACCAAGCTTCTCATCCTATCTCTAAGGGAGAGCCCGGCCACCCTGCGGAGGAAACTCATTTCGGCTGCTTGTATTCGAGATCTCGTTCTTTCGGTCACTACCCACAGCTCATGACCATTTTTTTTTCACTTTTTCCACAGAATAAAATTAATAATTTCCACAACATAATGACACTGGAAAGGTTGCAGACCCCTGCACTAAACACACAGACAGATTTAGCAGCAGTTTTCTTTTAAACAGCAACAGTTACATTTCTTCTTAATAGAAAATCAAATATTTATGACAAAGAAGGATGAAATTTTCAGGATTTACTAACTAAAAGGTAACAAAAGACAAACGACTCCTCTACTGAAAGCTCACATCTCACAGATTCCAAACTATAAGTTTCATCTCGTTATGACCAAGATTCACCAAGCCAGAAGCAAAATAAAGCCCAATTTATGCTTAGTGTTTGTAAAACATTTTCAGAAAATCTCTTACATTTGCTGTCTTGCCTCAAAACTTATACCAGGATAAAACCGCATTTAGTTAAAAGAAAAAAAAGAAAAGAAAAAACTATGTTTTTCATTGTTTTTTAGGAGCAGTTTCCCAACAGATAATGAGAAACATATATATGTATATCTATCTATCTATATATATATATATATATATATATATATATATATATATACATATGTTGTCACGCTAACTCACACAGAAAACTTTGAAAGACTAATTAACCTAATATGCTGTCTCTGGAAGCCGGAGTACAGAAAGGCTCCAGTTCGAACCCTTGTATTGTGAGGTAGTGTCATAAAACCCAATAACAACATAATAATAACTGGTAGGGGTAATATCGATGCTCTGTAGCACATCTGTAAATTGGCATTGGACCATTATGATTAAATTTTTGGATTTGTTTTTAAATCTTTTTTATTTAAAACTGACAGGGATACACCTCTTCCTTTGGCCCCATGCATTTCAGGCTTTGAGAATATTTGACTGTGACCCGTTTCTGTGTCATAAGCAGGAGGCTGGAGCAGCCAAGAGAAGATAAAACTGAAATTAGACAAATGAGAAGAGCCTTCTGTACATGAGTGCAGCTTCCAGTTTTGCTCCTTCTGCACACCTTACTGCAATCAACTCATAAACTCTCCCAAGACTTACCTAATTTCTCTATCGTGGGCCTCTTCCTCATCTCCTCCATCCTCCTGTGTGCAACCTGGAAAATGTCCACAAATATATCAAAGATGTTTCAATTTGCAGGATGTCAAGCAAATAGAGTCAAGTGGAGGAATCCAGTGTGCAAATGAGGAAATAGGAAAAGGGGTTAGTCCGCTCACCTGCCTCCCATCACTCTGTGTGCAGTACAGCCAACCTAACATTCCCCTCACTCCTCACCAGATTGTTGGTGCAACCGCAGAGGCAGCTATTCTGCAGTGAGTGTGCTGCAAAGTACATGGCGAGATTGGCATGGCAACCTGTTTTGAACACATAATCTGTCTTGTAGCAAGATTTCAGTAAGGGCAAATCAGTTGAAAGGGAGCAACAGAAATATTGAACAGAATTAGAAAAGTTTAGCTGATTGGAGTCCATGCTGAGGGGATCAGAACTGCAGGTAACATCCTCTGGAGTCTAGAGGCTGGTGGTGAATGAGGCAAAGTAAGGTGATGGGTTTCTGATGGGCTTCTCTGAGGATCAGACAGAGGTAAAGATAGAGAGAGACGATGGGCTGAAATAAAGAACAGTCTCACAATTTCTAACATCTCTGTGTGGACAGATCCTCATCATGGCTGAAAATGTCAGGAGTCTGCATACTTTGGTTGAGTGTTAGAGATGTTTTAAAGATGCACTGCTAAAGGTGTGTTTTAGCTAATGAACGCAATTGTTTTCACAACTAATAAATTTTAAGTTAACTGGGAATTGTAAGTAAGTAGTAAAAAGAAACAGTTTGAGGAAAACAGAAAAATTAATGAAGTCATTTAGCAAGAGGTCAGTAACATGACTGGGGATAACAATAGCACCTTAGAGAGGCAGAGTCTCTCAGAAGTAAGAATGAGCAAGGGAAGCCTTGCATACTTTAATATTGTTAAACCATACATTTATTTCTACACCATAGTTTACTAGAAGAGCAGGTGCTGAACTGGTCGGACTGCAGTCCAGAACTTTTACCAGCTAAAAACATCTAAAATACAACAAAGAAGACGCAGCACACGATGAACAGCTAGAATCATCTATCAGACCAGAATGGGAAACATTTCTCTCCCAGTAGTGGGTCTCTTCTGGTCTCAGACAATTTTTGTATTTTCCTTTTAAATTGTAATAACATATTTGTTTGTGGCATTTGCAAATTATTTTATTCTGTTTTTGTTTTCCTCCTTTTAATGACATTGAACACATTATAGGAGGCTGTATCTTTCAAGCCAGGAACTGGTCAATGCAATGATAAGCCAGGAATGCCAGCTGAGCTGCAGGTACAAATTACCATTGGACCACCGGTTTAAGCCAGTTGATGCAGCTAACACAGCTCTTCATTGGATCACATATTTTCTTGGCTGTGCACTAGCATGGAGAGGCTAAAAACAAGCATCTCTAAGCTGCTAACCCAGTGAATTAGATAGTCACTCATACAGAGAAGCTTGTTTTGGTAAGCAACCATCCTGCCTGAGCTGACCAGCTGTTATACCATCAACTACTCTGGTTACGAGTTAAAGCTAGCTGGATTAGCTGCTGAGCTGACACATTTTCTTCTTTTTTATTTGATGGCAGATTGAGCGGGATGCCATCATGACCGACTGTTGACTTGGTTGTTACTGCAGTCTGTGGGCATAAAAAAGAAATTGATTTCACGCATGTTAAAAACATGTTTGACTTCAAAAAGACTTCCTGGTAAAACAAGCAACAACAAAAAGACTCAACTAAAATAATGGCTTGGCCTTTTCAGTATTTTTGTATTTCAGGCAGTGTAATTTTTATTAGTTTTCTTTATTTTTGTATAACTGTAGAGTAAAATACATCAATAGTATATCTGTTGCTAGTTGTTGCTGAGCTTGTATGAGTACATATACTAGCCTAGTATTGCACTGAAATAAACTAAATGTTTTAAATGACTTGGATTTCTGTTGCAACACATCTGTCCTGGAAAACATTTGCTGTACTGAAAGTCTAACATAGATCAAATTATTTTGACAGCAGTAGAGAGCTTTAGTTGTTTTGATTTTTGAATTGGTAAATTATATTTATTTCAAGGCTTGACTTACTGACATTGCATCACTGTGTTTACATTATTAGGTTTCAAAGTTGCACAAAACTTTAAATGACAGTCAAACGTTTGTAAGGCATTGTTATTGTCCAATAAACATGGCACAGCAGGGCATGGAAAGACCAGTGATTTGAGTCAGGATGTTAGAACAGGGCAACCTTCAGTGTTACTGTACTGTATCAACGGGGTAATGGAGAATAAAATGAGGTCTGTGAGAGGTCTTCACAGAGAGAAGCAGTACAGATAAAAAAAAAAAAAAAACAATTCTGAGATCACACAAGTGAGGAGACAATGCTGTGCCTCCTAAACTTATTTTTTACACAGTGTAGAACTGCCCACCTAAAAAATAAATAGGATTAGTTAAAGAATAATACTACTAATTATAAACCAAGTCATCATTTACTTCAGTGCCCTTTGGCTGTTTATACCTCATCTATTTTACCAAAGACTATGTGGCTGAAATATTCCTTCAAAGAAGATTTACAAGCTGACTGAAAGGTGCTGCAGACTAGCTGCCACATCAACATGTTTTCATTAATGAAAGAAACAGTAAAGAGCTATATTTCAAAAGCTGTAGTTTTTTACCTTCCTGTTTTTATTTTTTAACGTCACTCATGGGTTCATTAGTACATGAGGGATCGTTAGATGTTAGCACCACAACTACCATGTAAACAACATATAAACAGCATGTGAGCAACTTTTGAAAGTAATAGAAATAAATACGTATCTGAAATATTTCTATCAGGTTGTCAGCAGAAACTTGGACATTTCTTGGAAGTTTTATTTATTTATATATTTATTTATTTAATCTTTACTGATGATGGTTCTTCTACCTTGGCACCTCTGACTAGTCCCTCGAGGATTAATTCTTGGCTGCTTAATTATCTCTATATGCTCATCTTAGGGCACCTGATCTATAAAATAACTGCAGATGATACTCAGCTTTACTTATCCAAGAACACTTATTTAAGATGGTGGTCAGCAGCATGGAGCACCACAGGGGATTGCACTATCACCATTTTTCTTCATGCTGTACAAATCAGACTTCCTGTACAATACTGAGTCCTGTCATCTGCAGAAATACTCTGCATTTGTGGGGAGTATCAGTGATGGACAAGAAGCTGAGTGCAACGAACTGGTCAGTCAGTTTGTGAGCTGATGCAGAAACAATCACTTTATGTTGGTCACAAACAAAACAAAAGAGATGGTTGTTGAGCAAGAGGAACATGAGTAAACAAAACACTGTTTACATCCTGGGAGAAGAGGTGGAGGTAGTGGAGGAATACTAGTACCTCAGAGTTCAACTGGACAACAGACTGGACTCGGCATGCAACACAGAAGCATCTAGAAGAAGGAACAGAGCAGACTCTACTTCTTAAGGAAGCTGAGATCCTTCAATGTCTGCACTGAGATGTTTCATATCTTCTATCTGTGGTGGAAAGTTCAAACTGCTCTGCAGCATCTGCTGAAGCAACAGAACCAGAGACTTTAAAAAGCTGTACAAACTAATCAAGAAGTTCTGGTTATGTCCTGAAGAATGATCTGGAGCTGATTGTCCAGAGAAGAATGCTGCACAAGCTGCTGAACATGATGGACAGTTCTTCAAATCCTCTACACAACACTGAAGAAACAACAGTGTGTTTAGGCTGTCACTTACGCCACAAGAAGCAAGAATTTTTACATGTTCTTGAGGCCACAAGAACAAAATGTCGTCCTTTTGCTCCTGCGGGACCGTAAAGGGACACAGGGTGCGGCTTGTTCTTGACACATCAGCCGAGCAGAAGTTTTTTCTTTAGGTGGCTTTGAGAAGTATTGTGTGATTGGTCAGACATTTGACGTTGGTGTAGTTAACGCAGAAAAGAATGAAGCGGAAAGCTGTGGTTTCCCCTGATGCGAGGTTGAATGAATAGTTTAAATGAACAGCTGATCAAGCTGGTAAGAATGTATGTAAATCTATACAACACGTGGTACTAAAAGACACGGACAAAGCTACATGCACCACCCCGCCCACCACCATGTTTTTTCTTGTTCTTGTCTTGGCCTCAAAAACAAGAACAAAGTTCTTGCTTCTCACTGAGTATGCAACAAGCTTTATTTTCTCATTTAATGCACTGCTCAAAAGAAATTAAGGGAACACTAAAATAACACATCCTAGATCTGAATGAATGAAATATTCTTATTAAACACTTTGTTCTTTACATAGCTGAAAATGCTGACAACAAAATCACACAACATTATCAATGAAAATCAAATTTATTAACCCATGGAGGTATGGATTTGGAGTCACACTTAAAATTAAAGTGGAAAAACAAACTACAGGCTGATCCAACTTTGATGTAATGTCCTTAAAACAAGTCCAAATGAGGCTCAGTAGTGTGTGTGGCCTTCACGTGCCTGTATGACCTCCCTACAACGCCTGGGCATGCTCCTGATGAGGTGGCGGATGGTCTCCTGAGGGATCTTCTCCCAGACCTGGACTAAAGCATCCACCAGGTCCTGGACAGTCTGTGGTGGATGGAGAGAGACATGATGTCCCAGATATGCTCAGTTGGATTCAGGTCTGGGGAACGGGCAGCCAGTCCATAGCATCGATGCCTTCTTCTGGCAGGAACTGCTGACACACTCCAGCCACATGAGGTCTAGCATTGTCGTGCATCAGGAGGAACCCAGGGCCAACTGCACCAGCATATGGTCTCACAAGGGGTTTGAGGATCTCATCTCAGTACCTAATGGCAGTCAGGCTACCTCTGGCGAGCACATGGAGGGCTGTGCGCCCCCCAAAAGAAATGCCACCCCACACCATTACTGACCCACTGCCAAACTGGTCATGCTGGAGGATGTTGCAGGCAGCAGAACGTTCTCCACGGCGTCTCCAGACTCCGTCACGTCTGTCTCATGTGCTCAGTGTGAACCTGCTTTCATCTGTGAAGAACACAGGGCGCCAGTGGCCAAGTTACCAATCTTGGTGTTCTCTGGCAAATGCCAAACGTCCTGCACGGTGTTGGGCTGTAAGCACAACCCCCACCTGTGGACGTCGGGCCCTTATACCACCCTCATGGAGTCTGTTTCTGACCGTTTAAGCAGACACATGCACATTTGTGGCCTGCTGGAGGTCATGTTGCAGGGCTCTGGCAGTGCTCCTCCTGTTCCTCCTTGCACAAAGGGGGAGGTAGCGTCCTGCTGCTGGGTTGTTGCCTCCTACGCCCTCCTCCACGTCTCCTGATGTACTGGCCTGTCTCCTGGTAGCGCCTCCATGCTCTGGACACTACGCTGACAGACACAGCAAACCTTCTTGCCACAGCTTGCATTGATGAGCCATCCTGGATGTGCTGCACTACCTGAGCCACTTGTGTGGGTTGTAGACTCCGTCTCATGCTACCACTAGAGTGAAAGCACCGCCAGCATTCAAAAGTGACCAAAACATCAGCCAGAAAACAGGACTGAGAAGTAGTCTGTGGTCACCACCTGCAGAACCTCTCCTTTATTGGGAGTGTCTTGCTAATTGCCTATAATTTCCACCTGTTGTCTGTTCCATTTACACAACAGCATGTGAAATTGATTGTCAGTCAGTGTTGTTTCCTAAGCGGACAGTTTGATTTCACAGAAGTGTGATTGACTTGGAGTTACACTGTGTTGTTTAAGTGTTCCCTTTATTTTTAGAGCAGTGTATCTTCCATTCTTCCTGTTGAGTAGTTTCTCAACCACTGCCAGCAAACCTCCTAATACCATATAGCCTAAGTTCATGGTGTAGGATTAAGTGATTGGTTGTCAATAAAAATTTCCAATAAAGATTACGGTGCCGGGGGCTTCCCAGGCTGCGTCACCAAACACATGCCAGGGCAGTCTGGGTACCTGGCCTAGAGCCAACGACCCCCTACCCAGGCACCACCAGCAGCCCCCACCCACCACCGTGAAGAGGTCCCCACTGCCAACCCCCGACCCAACCAGAAACACAGCCATCCCTACGACAGCCCCCCTCCCCAGGAGACCAATAGGAGCCCACAACTCATAGCCCCCCCAGAAAGTGCCCAATCGCCCGGAGCAGTGCAGTTACAACCTGCCACGCCCACTAAGTGATGGAGCCAATCACAGGGGACCAGAGAGAGTTAACATCATTCAGATCAGGAGTGTCCAAAGTTGGTCCTCGAGGGGTACTGTCCTGCAAGTTTTCAGTGTTTCGTGCTTCAACACACCTGACTCAAATGAAAGGATCCAACAGCCTACTGAGTTTGGCACAATGACTCTTTGAGTCTTTGAGTGAGTAATTTGAGTCAGGTGGTTTTGGAGCAGGGACACATCGAAAACCTGCAGGATTGTGGCCCTCGAGTACCAGAGCTGGACACCCCTGATTCAGATGATGTTTAGAGACAGATGCTGTCTTATTACTGATGTAATCAGAAAGAAGACTCCTAAACTGGTTAATTCGCAGATTATTTTTGCTTTTACAATTCATGAGAATAGTTTTCTTTGCAATTTATGAGGCAGTGAGGTGTGCAGAAATATTACACTTAAACCATGTTGAAAGGTTCTCACACATCGGGTGTGTTATTATTGCAATATGAGCAGATGCTCTATTGTGCCAGACCCATCTTGAACATCCTTTGTCCTGTATAGTTGGCTCTATGGAGAATTTTGTATTGTACCAGTTGTACTTTTTAATTTTTAGTCATTTTAAAGGTATTGTAGGAGCCATGTTTTTATTTAGGTTTCCCCCCTCCCTCTAGGGGGTGGTGTTTGGTTTTTTGTGTTCTGCCTGTGGTGTTTGGTAGCCTGGGGTTATTTAAGGTCAATCATCCTGTGACTCAGGTGTTAATAAGTAGAAGCCAAAGAGTTTTTCTACTGTGCTCACTGAGAGGTTTAATTGTTTTGTTTGATAAGAATGTGGCATAATGGAAACTAAAGGAAATGGACTGGCATCGAAAATAAATATCGATCTGATTTTAAACACCGGAGGAGGAGTGATCATTAGCCCAACTGAGTTCACATAAGAACAATGCCAAACAAATTAACAACCAGTAGCGACTTAATGAGACAGATGCTACAGGTATTTAAACACATTTGTGACAAAATGTTTTCATTAAAACTACTGTTTCCCACTTTACAGTCAGAATCTTCTGTTTAGACAGGTAATCTATATATTTTTTCATAACATTTTTGGTACACTAATATTTACAAATTCTGCCACCCTAGTAGGAAGTTGTAAGTTTTTTTTTTTTATTCTGTAGTATGTCAGGGTTGTTCCAGATGGGTGTCAGCTGTCAGGGAAAGAGTGTAGACTTGGTTATTTTAAGAAAACCCCACCAATCTGTCAGAGAGGAGTTGATGTAGTAGCTTTTAAAACATTTATGGTGTCTGATAGCTGAGCTAATAAATAGCAGGTCAGAGATGACAAATCTTCAGACAGTGCTTGGTCTATAACGAGCTATGGTTAATTTAGATGGCTAGGTTTGAGCCATTTTGAAATATATCCTGAAATCTTGTTAAGGATGTGTCAAGCAGAGATGGTCTGGACCCCTAAATGCAGACACAAGATGACCCAGGAGGCAGAGGTAAAACTGAGAAAAGACAGTTTATTTGAGCCTGTGCAGGAGCAGTGTGCGGATGCTTAACAGACCCTTAGGCTCAGTCCAGAAACCGATGGCTGGAGGGATCAGGGAGTTGAGGTAGAGCGGACAGGACCGGTGAGGAGGGAGCAGAGCCAAGAGGTGAGTGAGGTACTCCAGACTGGAAGATCAGCTTCACCAGGAGTCTGAACACAACAGTAATCGTTAGAAGTAGCAACAATCATCAAACAGAATGTAAAAGCAGGCGAGATAACTGGACGATCTGGCAGAAGATAATAGAATGAGTCGGTGGCTAAATACTGCTTGGAATGAGGGTGGGTTGATTGCAGGATGAGACTGTGGTGTGAGGATCAGCCCAGGTGTAGTAATGGCTGCCCTGAAGTAAACCTGTAGATCTTCTGGCCAAATACAGGCATGACACACAAAAACAGACAGAGGGAGACAAACGCACACACTAGGGCAATCTGGGAACCACATACACAGGGGAGACAGGAACCCTAACAAATCTGTTTGCTATGAAATAGTGATGAAAATTGGGAAAATCGATCCCACCACTGCTTTCGTTTTTTGTAGAGTTTTTAAACTAATGCATGGTGGCCTGTCTTTCCAGAAAATTTTTGTCATGTTTGAGCCTAATGACTTGAACGAGGTGGAGGAAGGTTTAATGGGAATCATTGAAAATATGAGTTTAAATTGAGTTTAGGTAGAACCATCATTTTAATGATGGCAACTCTCTCTATGAGTTATATAGATAAGCTTTGTTAGTTCTGACAACCTGGGGGAAATGTTTATTCCTAAGTATCCAGTATTTTCTGATTATAGTGCAGTATCAGGAGTATTTTGGAAAGTGCAGTTAATGGGTAAAATTGTGGTTTTAGACCAATTAATGGAGTAGTCAGAGATTGATAAGAATTTTTAAATTTGTGTAATTGTCTGACAAAGAGATTGTGAGTTTTTATGGAAGAGTAATACATCATCAGCGTAAAGACTTGTCTTATGTTTTATATTTCTGCCACTGATACCTTTATTTTCTTTCTTTTGTCTAATAATACTAGCTGCTAAGGGTTCAATAAAGATTGCAAAAACTGGGGGTGGGGGGGAGTGGACAGCCATGTCTTGTGCCCCTCTGCAGACTGAAGCTTGAGAAAGTTTGATCATTTGTCCAAACATATGCATTTGGATAACTATATAATATCTTCATCCAGTCAATAAAAGATGAGCTAAACCTGAATTCGTTTAATGTTGCAAATAAAAATTTCCATTTTACCTGATCAAATGCTATTTCTGCATCGAAAGATTGGGGTTTGTGTATGGTGGCATAGTCTATTAGATTTATTAATCTGCGTGTATGACTGGAGGAACGTCTACCCTTTATAAAGCCTCTTTGATCAGGATGTGTCATAATTCTGGCTTTGTTCCTTAGTTTACTTTTGTTCTTTCACGTTTTGGGTCTTGTCATGGTTTTGGTTAATATGTTATGGTATTTAAGGTGTTCAGTCATGTTCAGTTTCAGTGTTGCACTTGGTTTTTGCTTGTTAGTGAACCTGGTCTGATTATTCACTTGCGTCTAGTTTTCTGTGCATTTAAGTCTATGGTGTTCAGTTTGTCCTTGGTGAGTTCATTGTGTGCTGTAGTCTTCAATTGTACTTGACTTTTTGGCATTAAAACCTTTGTTACCTGCACCGGTCTGCCTCCTGCCTCATCTGCCTGCCTGCATGTGGGTCCCCACTTCCACGGTCTTGAGACAGGATGTATGATAAGAGGAGTTACTTTTTCTAATTATCTGGCGAGCGCTTTGCAGATTATTTTGAGGTCTGCATTTATTAATGATATTGGACAGTAACTGGATGGAAGTGTGGGGTCTTTTGCTGGTTTTGATACTACTGTAGCATTAGCCACATTCACGTTTTGAGGTATTTTACCAGTTTCCTTTATTTCTGAAACCATTTTGTGGAATGTGGATGCTAGAGTGGTCCAAGTTCTTTAAAAAAAATCTGCAGGAAAACCATCTGAGCCTGGAGCTTTATTACTGGGCATGTGTTTTAGAGCTTCATGGAGTTCACCTATTGAGCTGGGTTCCTGTTCCTGTTGTAATTTTGGCAGGTTAATAAAGGCTGATACATACAAGGATGTTCTAAATTTTAACTGATTTTTTATCTGTTAGAGACCCCACACATGACGATACAAAATTAGACATTTAAGTTTTGATCATACTGTGTGGTGTGCTCTGATAATCTCAGCACAGAACAACACACACATAAGGATTCTGTCCCTTAACCGTTCTAGAATCTAGTCCTCCAAGCCAGAAATCTTGCTTGATCAAACGTGATCCAACAAAAAGAAAGAAGAAACATAGCAACAACCAGAAAACAAAAAAGAACCATATGGTTCATCTTCATTGCTCCCCAGTCAGCTTTCTCTCTGATTGGGTACATTATGTTCCATATAACAACCCATAGAGTCACACCTCAGGAGTCATCAGCTTTCCCCACGCAAGTGAAGACTTTTGGTCGTAAATATTGAGCATGCTTAGTATTTCCGATTGTTGGCCATGACTCGTTTTGGAGCCAATTGTCCGGATGAATTAGCTTTTAACACATCTCAGACCAAATGATAATCTTATAGGATAATCTTATTAGACTTAAGATAATCCGGCATTTGCATATTTGTTTGGGAAAGGGGGAGAATCGGGAAAAAACCAGCCCAGTAATCTTTATGTGTGTGCCCAGCTTAAGGAATTCTTCAATGTTATTGTATGGTTGATCAATTTGTGATGAGTATAATGTTTTATAGAATACCATAAAAAGGTTATTCTGTCCATATCATAAGTTATATTTCCTGCTGAATTCTTAACAGAGGGGATGGTTGTTTTCTCCTGGTTTGGTTTTACCTTGTTAGCCAGGAATCTTCCAGATTTGTTGCTGTCCAAGTGAAGTCTTCGGAGCAAAAATTGTTTTCTTGTCATTTATTTTGTTTAGCTAAATTTAGCTTTCCTTATGTAGCAGGACACACGGGTGTTATGTGTTTCATTGATTCCGTATCTGTTGGTCGGCCAATTACTGAGCAGGTCGATGATGTAAAAGGCAAGCAGGGCGTGCAGGCTGCCTCTCGCTTCCTGGTGTCTCGGTTTACGTCAGTTCCTGGCATCTGTAATTTCCCCCTCTTGGATGGTGCAGGTAGGCTAGCAGCCGCTGCTGCAAATTGGTTGTTTGTCCCTCCAGTGCGGCTCACTCTGGTTATTGTTGCAGAGACTCACCGGGTATTACTGCAGGGTGCACTCTTCATCGCGCTCCCGGATCCGTTAGGCTGATGCTGGAGGCTGCATAACTAGTCAGGGATTCCTTCGCCTCACGCGCAGCCCCGGAATTGTGGGTTATACACAGCGGCATGATAACCCGCCGCCTGACTCCAAGCTGTATAGGATAAAGCAGGTCGGTGAAACCTCCGTGATACAAGATCGTCTGATTCGAGCTGTGGAGTGACCGTGCAGCGCTGGATCACGTCTGCTGGGACCGCTGCTGCTTTGCTTAGCTTTGCTTTGTTCCGTTTTGTTTTGCTTTGCTGTGCTGGTGTGGCTGCTCTTTGCTCGGCGCGGTCACTGAAGAGGATCTTCGTCAGGAGGACGTGTCGGCTAAGTTTTGTTTTTCTTCCAGGACTGACGGCTGCTCTGTGTGCGCTGACGCCGTCAGCAGTTTAGCAAGATGGAGCCATTCATATTGACTATTAGCCGAGCTGGTGTGCAGGCGTGCGCGTGCTGTTTTAGAATAGACGCCATTCTCTTTATTTTCTTCTATCAAGTTTGTGTTGGTTTGTCTTATCCAGAGTGTTTATAATCCTGTTTTCTTTCCTAAGAATTACCATGGCATTGTCCAACCCTTGCACGACCCCTTATCGCCACACTTATACTATTCAGCAAGTGTTCTTCTGGAGAAGCCCTGTAGGCATCTTGTAGAGATTTATTTATAAGCTCTAGGCTCTAGGTCAGATGTTTCTGAACTCTTCTTTTTCTTAAGTGATGAAAATAAGATTATTTTCTTCAAAACCTCCATCTCCCTCCCGAGCCCTTAAGCGAACAAGACAGAAGCAGACAGGCTGGGCTCTATAGTCGTAACCTGTTGATTGACCAATAGCGAACATCAGCCCCAAGACACACCTTAAAAGGCTGCACCCCACATTTACATTAGGAGGCCAAAATGCATAGAGAAATGTAAAAAGGAAACAGAGAAATTTAAAAGGGAGGAAGAAATAAATATGCTTAGAAAAATAAACAGAATGAAGATTGGAAATAATGAGGACGTAAATATGACTGAATAAAAAATGTTTCAATAAATAAAATGTCAGATGAAAATAAAATATAGAAATAAATAATTTTGGAGACAAGAAAATGGGAAAATACAGAAAAAATATGGGCATAGAAATGAAGGAAAAAAGATCACCAAATAATTAAATTGACCTGAAAATTAAATAGAGAATGAATATGTAGGAATATTAACTCCAAATTAAATTAAAACAGTTGAAAATGTTAAATTAAATATAAATTTGTCACATTTTAAAGGTTTAATGTTTTTCTTTTTTTGTATAATTTATTGGCATATAAAAGTGTTCATGAAGCTATTTTTATATTTCTGTATTTATAATTAATTTTGGCAGTTTCGGTTCTCCATATTTCATTTCTACCTACTGCCAGAGTGATTGTCTAAAAGACTATACACCTCTTATCTGATTAGCTGATAGTCTTCGTATGCTAAGCAACTCTTCAGAACCTGGAACAATCTACCACTCTGATATCACTCTATACTATTGGTACTATTGCTGGTACTTTTCTGTCACACTACAGAACAGGAACCATCCTTTCAATGTAGTTAAGATCTGTTAAAAAAAAATGATTGAGCAGCCGGTAAGAACTCTTACAGCTTTCTGTGACCAGCAGACTGTCAACCTAGCATGCCGGATTTTGAAGGACCCCTTCCATGTTCCGTTTCCAGAGTTTCAATGGCTCCCCTTGGATGCAGACTCCGCTGTCCAGGCTGTAGGACACAGAGAAGGAAGTTTACTTTCAGCTTCTGAATGCCTCCTGAATAACTGAAGCACTTTAATCATTTAATTTTTCAGCTACAGCAGCAGTCATCAGATTAAAATAAAGAACAGATTCATAAGAAATAATGTAAAAATATAGAGAAATAGAAAATAAACTCAATATACACAATACATATGAGGAAAGCCCACAAAAACCAGAAATAAATAAAATAGCTGTACACACAGACCATATAGAGTTATGATGATGGATTGGTGGGTGTGTTTGGGTAAATGCAGAGATTATGATCACCTCTCACACATGGAGAAGTTATTGATCAGGGTTATTGTGAAAGGAAGGAATGATTCTTGAACCTTTTTATGAAGCGGAGCTGTAGCGTCTGTTAGAGAAAAAGCTCCACTGGCCTCCAGTTTACTTTGTAGTGGATGTGTGGAACCGTCCATGATGGAGACCAGTTTGTTCAGAGACCTCCTGTCTCTGACTGTCTCCGGGTTGTGTCCAACAAAGACTGTATATAAAAGATGGACCGAGCCTGGGTGACATCACCCGTAGGTTTCTGATAAGCAAAAGTGAAGCTTGTTGGGTGGTTCCCACCGTCGCCATCTTGGCAGCGTCACACCTGCCGTCGCTCCCAGAAAATACAAAAATGGGCAAAGAGGCGGAGCTGAGAGGGGGGCTGTGAGCGTGGGGGTGGATGATTGATGTCTATCAAACTTGGGCTGCCTGTAGCTAAGAGCTAACTGAGCCAACGCGGATCTAACGTGAGCTAACTGGCTAATGAAGGTAGGCGGGCTAAGGCTAAGGCGCGCTGTTAGCTGTTAAAAACTGCGGTTGTGCTACACTCTCCCGTCTTGCAGCAGATATTGGATACATGTCAATCAAAAGGACACGCCCCTAATTATGCAGAATTTCAAGAATAAATAACATCCAAATGGATGAGTTAGAAAAAAATTCACCCCCCTCACAGTTGTCATGAAGGTAAACTTGACCTTTTAATCCTAAAATGTATTTTTGTACCAGGTTTAAACATGTTTATTTCTGCTGTGAAGTTGGTCTTTTTAACATGGGAGTCTATGGGATTTGCTCTGTTTTGGAGTCCCTAGTGGACGAGGGGTGACCTGACACTTTTTGCACTTCCGCATAGGCTTCACATTTCACCGCAGGAGGTTGCTGCTTGGTGTCCAATGATCTTTCCAGCCTTATAGATCAGTTTATTGATCCTGCTGCTGGAGCTGATGCTGCTCCCCCAGCACACCACATCGTACATGATGGCGCTGGCCACCACAGACTGGAAGAACATCTCCAGCAGTTTGCTGTAGACATTAAAGGATCTGAGCTTCCTCAGGAAGTAGAATCTGCTCCTCCGCTTCCTGTACACAGCATCTGTGTTAATCCTCCAGTCCAAGAGCATACCCAAGTATTTATATAGCTGTCCACCATCTCCACCTCCTCACCAGCATCCTGATGTGCAGGTTTCCTCCTCCTGAAGTCAATAACCATCTTCGTCTTGTTGACATTCGGAAGGAGACGGCTCCCGCTGCTACAGTCCACAAAGTTGTTGGCCTGCTCCCTGTATTCGTCCTGCTGTCCATCTCTGATAAATGTTAAAACTGTTAAAACTGGCCCCTGACAGACAAAGTGATTTGAATTGAACTGACAAATGCTTAATTTAGGACTCATCGCTGTTTGCTTTATTAAGTTAAACAGCCTCCTCACATGACCATCTTCATTTTCAGTGGTTCAATCTCATCTATAAAACACTCAGAGGTTATTCACTTCCACATCTAAGAAAGTTTCTGCATCCATCAGCAGCCAGGTACAGCAGACGGTCTCTACATCTCATCACGGCGCACATCCCTAAACCAGGTTTCTCTTTGGACAGTCATCCTTTTAATTTTCTGCATCAAATGACTTGAACTCGTTACAAAAAAACTGAAGCAGGTTCATTTTTATTTCTGTTTCTGCTTTCAAAGCCACCTCAAGGCAAATTATAATGATGCTTGTAAGTGTTCTTCCACAATCTATCACCATCTGATGATGTACTGAAATGTATGTGTAATATTGCTGTTCAGTGTCTTTGCTTTTTCTCTCTCCCTCAAAGTCTTTTCTGGCACTGACCAGACCAACACTGTAAATAAGAACCGGTTCTTAATGTTTTGCCTGGTGAAATAAAGACTGAATAAAAAGTAAATAAATGAGTTGGACATTGATGGGGTGATGTTGTGGCCAAGGTATGGAAGTAGATCTGGTCCGCCTCACTTTCAGCTCAGAGTAAAATGATCCAATTTTCTCTTCTTGTTTTCTTAACTTCAAGTTCAGTTCCTGCTGCATTCACCGTACGTTGGAAGTGGGAAGCTGTTTATGTAATACAAGGAAGAAATAACTCACCAAGTCTTTGTGTAATATTTGATACCCAAACGAGAAAATCTGACTTCTAATGTATGTTTTATGATAAAGTGAATATTTCTGTCTGTTGACCAAGATATGTAAAAGAAATTTCATCAGGAGCTCAGGAGATGGTGTCAACTTGTGAAAAAATGGCAGAATATGTCTCCTTTAAAATTTAAAGAGGCCATAAAATGATATGTGTGCACAATGTGTACTTCTACTTGTTTGTTCTTATTTTAGCTTGTTATGTTCTCATCACACCACAGAATGGTGTTTCATCACTTGAAACATTTCATCATCCCTGTATGCAGCATGCATAACAAGATGAGCGGGTGTCCACGTTTCCTTTTTCATTTCCTTTAGGACCAGAAAAATTACCTCACATACACACTATAAGCAGCCCATTTGTTTTGTCTTGATGTCTTTATGTTTACATCTCAGTTAAGAACTCACAATGCCAGCATGCTGCCACATATGTAAGACATGCCACAGTTTCAACTCAGTTAATTTTGTCACAACAGTCAGGGCCTTAACAGAGGTGGTGCTTGTTTACATGGTCCACCTCCTGCAGCCCCCATGCAGTGGGGTATATAATGACTGTAATATGGTGTGCAGCTTTGGGCTCAGTTTTTTGATTGTTGACCCTGGAATCAGCTTGTGTGAGGAAATGATCCAAATTTAAATATCAATTTGTCTTGAATAAACTGGAACACATTTATAGTCACTATCAAGCAGTCTGGCTCAGGTAGTTTTGGTCACACACTTAAAGAATAATTTAAAACATAGTTGGCTCAACCAATGCTCTCTGGAAGCATCACCCAGTCTTCCCTGTCAGTGTGCGACAGCAGCAGGAAAGGCTTGTCCGAGTAAAGCCTTGACCATATAAACAGCTGAACTCTGTGTGTCTTATAAAACTACTTATTTTAAGAGTCATCTAGGTAAGTTCTGCCACTTGACAGCAATGTTTAAATGCAGCTTTCTAGGGTCAACAGAAGAACGGTTAAAGGGATTTTGGAGGATGGTAGATCCTACCCATTAAGATAATGTATAATTTAAGGTTTAATAAAATAGATTAGACTTTAATGCAGGGGTGCCCAAGTCCAGTCCAACTGCAACTTTTAGATGCAACCCTTCCCTAACACACCTGAATCTAATGAATGGCTCGTTACCAGGCATCTGCAGAGCTGAATGACATGTGGATGAAGGAATTGTGCCGTATTGGAGAAGGGTTACATCTACAAGTTTCAGGATAGTAGATCTCGAGGACTGAACTTGGGCACCCCTGCTTTAATGTATGAAATTGGTTGAATTCCAGCCACAATACCTTTTTATTCGTAACAAATAGAACCTCATTGAAATGATTGAAAGTTAACTAAAGACATTACTTCTGCCCTGCTTCCCGTGCAGGCGTCAGGCGGGACAGATCAGTCTGATGCTATGCTGAGCAATGCAAGATTAATGTTTAATACGTTGTTGTGTAGTACATTCTGAATGCCGGTGTGTGAGCTGCAAAAGCTAAAACCTATCACAAGATTTGTATTCATGTACCGAGCTCCTGTGTTAAAACGGGAATTTAAGTTTGTTTCTTTTAGCTGGATTTATACTCGCACGGCACCTGAATTACTTCCATAAGGTCCACGGAGGCTCGATGCGGCCCTCTTCCAGACCTGACGTGCACCGCTGCTTGCAGCGTGGTTGTGTGGAAGTACTCCCTTTTGATTGATCAGTTTGTGATTACATGTTCCTGATTTCTGGACTTCTTGCTGAACTTGTGTAGTTACCGTGGAAATGAAACTGCAACACAGCGCTGTAACCATATGCTTGAGTTTGAGCACATTTCACCGGCATCAGCTGTGCCGACCGTACAGTAAGCAGATGCCGTGCAAGTATAAGCCCAGCTTTGGTCTGACAGATAAATAGCTAGCTAACAGGTACCATGCTAATGCCAGAGTTGAACAAGCAAAGTAAACTGCTTTAACTTCAATATTTTAAAACGTGAAGTGAAAACTTCAGAAATGTGGGGGTGCACAAAGATGGTTGGCAAGATTTTTGTAGACAACAGGGTGAACAGTCAGTGCTGCAGGTATTTGGTCACAAGCAGTCGTTCCAAAATTAGAACCCGCGTCTCATCAAAATACCACAGATTACAACGATGAATTAAATAAATTAGCTTAGCCTGTTTTAAAAAGGTTGACACTGAGAATTTAACACACTGTATAAACCAGGGCTACTCAATTCGGTCCTACGAGGGCCGCAATCCAGCAGGTTTTCCATGTATCCCTGCACCAACACACCTGAGTCAAATTAGGTGGCTCTAACAGCCAATCAGGTTCTACACAATAACTCATTAATTTGACTCAAACACACGCAGACCTCGCGATCGCTCACAGAATCACCGATGGGGAAATGGATAAAAGTCGCGCGTCCTACGTCACGGCCGCTGAACAACAGCTCCTGACGGAGTTCTCTGACGAAGTTAAGGATATTATAAGGAAAAAAGGCAATAACAATGCCATAAGTAAAGAACGCGAGAGAGCCTGGCAGACAATAGCCGACCGGCTCAATGCGTAAGTAGTCAAAAACTGTACAATTAATAAACAGTGCTCCACTGGAACTGTCATAATTAGGCTACAATTAAAGGAGTTACTTTTCAAATCCACTAACTGTTGTATACTTTAAGAGTGACAAGCAGGTGCATGTTACTCAGGAAATGTAGAGTATGATTAGGTGCAAACAATTATCCACAATGTGTCATTTAATCTATTTTCCTCATGTAACGTTTTTATCTATTTTATCTTTCTGTCCTTCATAAAGGACAAACCTGTCTGGCCATAAAAGGACCTGGCAGCAAGAAAAAATTAAATATAAGAACATTTTGCAGGCTGGTAAGTGACTCCAAAGTAGATAACCGTGAACAAATGAGGTGAATAGATGAGGTGTCTGCTGACATGTTCAATGTCTGTATGATTGTAGCAGTTAAAAAAAGGCCTATAAACTGGCACAGGGGGCGGCCCACCAAGCCAGGATGTGACTCCAGCAGAGGAACTGGCCTCCATTTAAATAAAGGGAGGCCAGTGATGGAGGGGATCCAGGGAGGGACAATAACTGACTCTGTCCCAGCCACAGAAACTGTCCGCTTCATACAAGGTACACAAAGTACTGCAATTCTACTGCACATGACATTTCCTTTACAGACCTCACAAACTGTCAGAACGCTTTATTCAGGGCACCTGGAGAGAGAGAGAGAGCTGGCAGATGTTAAAAGCTGACTCAAAAAGAGCAAGCTCCAAGGAATGGAGCTGGATCTTGAGATTAAACGCCGGACACTCAGAAAACTGGACCTGGAAATCCAGTAACCGAAAATCTGTATCTCTCAATGACATAGTCATCTCCAAAGGCCAGGGGATGTGAGCTGTCCCTGAAGACTCGTTCACGTCTGAATGCTCTTCTGAGGATGCGGGCTTCCTCGTCCAGCACATCCTCCAAAAAGGGCAAGCCATTATGAAGAGGGAACAGGTGAAGGGGAGTTGGACCTGAACATTCTACATTGCCCTCGTCACGGATTTCTTTGAATACACCTTTGTAACCTCATCCGCTGTGTTTTGTAATCTCAATTAATGCAATAAAACACATATTTATAAAACCTCTGACAGCAATTTGACGAGCAGTCTTCATTAGCATAGCAATATAACACTTGACCTGAGTAATAATACTGCAACTCGAATCCATATAAAAAGGCTGTTGCGATTACGAACAGATTTGGATTAAATGTACAGTGACTGTATATGTAATATTTTAATACTGGATGATTAAAATGACGCGCCATACTTAGGAAGACCATGGACATGCTGTAAAACACATTAATTCCTCACAGAATTGACGTTGGACATGCAGGTGACTCGCTAGGATTAATCTTCCGGCAGTTAGCCTGGTCTGGAGCAGGCTAGCTGCAGCGGATAAATCACCACAGTAACTTGGCCGGGTTTAGTTTGAGCTGCTTTCATGCAACCGACTTAGGGCTAAATTCAGCCAGGATAACCAACATATCCCGGCTTAATCCCTTATCTTGGTTTCGTGCACTACCCCTCTGGTCTAAGTGCACCCACAACACTCAAGAGCGAACAATCAATTCAGAAATGGGGACCCATCCGCTGCTGGACCAGGATAACTGGCGGGCGGGATCCGGTTGCATGGATAAATCCCACTAATCCGGGACAAAACAGCAGCGTGTTTGTCAAGTCCACCGTGATGCACACACTCTTCTGCTGACCTGGCAGAACACACAAACACACACAAATTAATATCAGTCATAGGCTTCTAGTGGGACATCAGCCTGAAGAGAACTGAACCCATCCAGGATACTGCCAGACGGCGTCCAGGATCCCACCCTGTCATCAGCTCCACCCACCAAGTTACCTCCTGCCAATGACGGCAGCCTGTACGCAGGGTACCGCTGCACACCACGCTGTAAAAAGATTGAGCTGCATGAACGTCTGAAGACAGAAAACCTGACAAGGAAGCAAAACGGTGCGCTACTCACAGTACTACTCAGCTGAAAGGCACATCACCTCCGCCATGACAGCTCGGAGGTCTACCAGGGCCACCCAGGAAGAGGGAATTCACCCGGAATAGCGAGCTCTGCCTTCGGCCCGCCCCACAGTCTACGCTGATAAATTACATCTGGGGAGGTACAAAAAAGGTAATCGACCTTGTCCTGCCACACAGGCATAAAAAGCCCACCCCCACCAACACATATGGAGGGATGTGAACTTATCTGGTGTAGATCTGCTAGTTTCAGACTTCTATTCTTTTACAGAGATTCTGATTAAATATTCCTGCAATGGGACGGATTTGTGCTTCTGTGGGTGTAAAAGTAAAACCGGACTTTATTCTTTACCTGCTGATCCTCATCTGGCGACAGAAAGCAGCTCAAATCGTAGCAGCAACAACTTCCAGCAGCTCTTCCTGCAGCTGCCACAACCTGCCGCGAGTCTCCACAGCTTTCCAGAGCTGCTGGAGCTGCTGACAGGCTTTAGTTATTTTACTCAGTGTTCTTTCATTTTTAATAAATTGTTTTATCACAAGTTTGTGTTTCTTAACAGTGGAAGCAAATACTATTGTGCTGTATCCAACGAACCTCACACAGTGGTGTGACAAACACACACACACACTAAAAAATTCAACAATTATCATAAAGAAATAATATGTTTACACTATTATCTTTATTTAACTTTACCATGGAAACATGGAGGATAAACCTGAGAGCTTCATCAGCCAAACTGTGAAGGTGTTTGTGAGCCACAAACCTGCTGTTGAAGAGAACCCAGTAAGTGCTGACTGGGTGTGGAACCAAAACCAAGGCATGTGCACCCTTGATGCGATTGATCTTAAATGATCTGATTGATCTTCTTAACTCAGTCATAAGCAGCAGCACCTGCTGTATCCATTCCAGCTTGGAGACGTAACTAGTGCTGAAAAGTCTGAGCGCCAAGCGCCACAGATGGATGACTCGTTTGAGATGGTCAGAGAGTGGTGTCTGGTCTAAGTTCACATAACAAGTCCAGCATTAACACCACCAAATGCTAACTCAGGTAACCACACTCCCAAAACCCAGTACAAGGTAATCAACCCTAAAAGGTTTATATTCCTTAGTTTTTGTTCAGTAATCAGCTTGCAGCCTCAAAAACGAAAATAAAATAAAAAAATAACACTTCACTATCATAAATTAATGGGGATGTAATAGTTAGCTACATTCTTAACTGGTTTAGCTCAGATACAGATGTGTTTTAACAGAACTCATGTGGCTCAGTGTGTCCTTCAGCTAGAGCATCCAGCACATGGTGACAGATTACCAGGACTGTAATGTAACTAAAAACCATCAGTTAGACATACATAGAGCGACATGAGCAAGAACCAGATGTGTTTAAGAATCATCAGTTATCAGTCAGGTCTGTTGCATTAGATACACGCCTAAATTCAACATTCACACACACTGAACAGCACATCCTGATCTACTGTGTGAGCAGTGGGTGGCCTGCTGACGTCTAATTACAAACGGTTGCATGTCAAGCCATCCCGTTGTACGAGGCAGTTTCCTGGCCCAAGAAGATAAAACGTGATCACATCCGTTGCTCGGGGCTCAGCAGGATGACCTGTCCTCTGAGCCAGCGCTTTACCTGGGACCTGAATTATAATAAATCTTTGCTGAATTATCAAGAGAATCTCTCTTGTCTTATTGTTCTCGAGCTTCCAATAAAAGAATCGAGTTCTAACAGGGAGAAAATGTCTGAAGCGGTTAACGTTATGACTCTTTGTTTATTAGTGGGATGATATGGTAGACCTGTGTCTGTATTTCTGGCTGTGTAGAAACTAATTAGATCCATTTATTTTGTGTGTGTATAATGCAGTTACTTAGCAGATGATAATTACTGATCTTTTAGCACACTGAAGCTGACAACAAAATCATGACTGAAGTGATACCATCATTTTCTATTATCATTGCACTTTAATTCCATTTTTCTGTGGCACAATTTGTTTTTATTTTTTCTCCTTTTAAAGCCAAGGTCACAAGAAGTTTGCCCCTTACATAGCAAGGCCTTCCTTAACACCACTTTCCACTGACCTCCATCTATTTGTATTAAATGGAAAATATTATTTCTTTAAATGTCAAATTTAAAATGGTCTGTTCTGTAGAATGGTATAGCTGCTTATGACTCATCACTAATAAACTTTTCTCATGTATTATGTAGCTTGACAGCAGTGCTGAACAAACAGAACAGAGAAAAAAGGTGTTCTTGAATGGACGGTGGCTGTAGGAGCGTCTCTGATTCCGGGCCGTAAGCTATGGTTCTTCTAACCAGCAGCTTTGGTTGTTTCATTTTAAAGCAAAACCAAAATCCCAAAAAATACAAGTTGCTTCAAAAAAGTTAAAAATGTTTGAGTATTTAAACTTGAGTGTGTAGTGGAGCACTTTGTAGACTGAAAATTACTTATACAGAAATGAATTAAACAAACTCTTTTAAATTAAATCTTGAAAACTTAAATAAAAACACATTTTTTTAAAAAAGTATGATAAAATTTGATATTAAAAGTAGATATTTAGAATAATAAATGTTTTTTACAAAAATATTACCTCATTACAAAATTACATGATCATATTATATATATCTGTTATTTATTAAAATGATATATATATATATATATATATATATATATATATATATATATAGCACAGCACATGTTTAGTGCAAGTCACAGACTATATTTTGTCATGTTTCATGATCTTGGTTTTTATTTTGGTGTCTGTCATGTTTAGTTTCTGTTTAGATCATGTTTGGATTTTTGGTTTTGTCATGTTTAGTTCAGTTTGTAGTTTTCCCTCATGTGCTCTGTGTTTTCTGTTCCTGGCTCATTAGTTCACCTGGTCTAATTATTCATTCACTTCACCTGTTCCTTGTTACTCCCTCCGTGTATATCTGCCCTTGGTTTTCAGTTTGCTTGTGTCAGATCCTTGTATGTGGTATACTCCCTGTCGTGTGTGGTTCCCTGTCTTGAGTTTCGGGAAAATAAACCTTGTCACTTGTACCGATTCTGCCTCCTGCCTTGACTGCCTGCAATTGGGTCCTAACCTCCACCGCAATTCATGACAGTATTTAGCTAATTTTATGAAATGAGACCCTGGAGAAAAAGTCCATTTTTATTTTAAACACAATCACCAACAGTCCAACTCAGCGTGAGCTCAGGAGCCGAGGAGAGCAGCAGGCGAGCCAGCCGTCAATCACAGCTGTTGAAAAGAAGACATCAAAGCCTCCACAAGAAATTATTACACAAATCTCCATTTGTGGCTAATATCATAAAAGCTCCATTAAAGAATAAATAAGTCTGTTCTTAAAAAGATAAGTCACACTTTCTGGTGCTTGAAGCTATGGTAGTTAATGCTTGGATATGACAAGTTTGAAGTTTAAAGGTGGTTAACTGGAGAGATGAACAGTAAAGTTTTCTGTTGAACAGAAAATAAATTAGTGGTTTGTGCTGTGATCAATACTGAAATATCTATACCTATATAGTCCAGAATCAATTCTTACATCAAAACATAGATATTTGGGTCATTTGAGGTAACTCTGTAGTTGATCATGAACAGGAACACAGTAGAAAGTACAGCAACTATACTATTAAACTCTTGTCTAAATGATACTCTGTTGGTAGGAGCTACTTCTTCTTCTGCCTACTATGGTCTGTATAACAGCACAGTGCAAGCATTGCAGCGGCACACCATCAACTCAGTCCAGTTGAACCAATGAAAGCAAACACAGCCATGTGTGGAGCTATTTTAGCTCTACAAACAGCAACGACGGGGTATGTGATGAGTGAGGTGTTGTAGTAACGCCACAAATTTCATTAAACATCTAACAATCAATATTGACACAATGATGAGGAGGCACTGGCAGGGTGAGCTGATTGTCCCCGAGTCTTTGCTGCTGCAGACAGCAAACATTTCTAGGTACTATCCAGGTACTATCTAGGTACTATCCAGGTACTGTCTAGGAACTATCTAGGAACTAACCAGGGTCCACCCCTGGCTCTGTCCTGGTACTATAAGGTCTATTTACGTACTATCCAGTTACTACCCATGTACTATCCAGATACAAGCCAGGCTGTATACAGGTACTATCCAGGTGCTAGCCAGGTTCTATCCAGGTACTATCGAGGCTCTATCGACTTACTTTCCAGGTTCTATTCAGATACTATCCAGGTTCTATCCCTGTACTATCCAGGTATTATCCTGAGGCTGTAGCTCAGGAGGGAACAGCAGTCACACTCATCTCACAATCAGGAAGTTGCTGGATCACTTCCAGACTTCTCCTGACTACATGCTGACGTGTCCTTGGACAAGACACTGAACTCCACGTTGCCTCCTGATGTGTCTATCAGGTATGATTGAGTGTTTTAAGTTAAAAGTACTTAGTATAAAAAAACCAACAGAAATGATGCGTGATTGTCGGAGTGAACGGGTGAATGTGGTATGTAGTGTAAAAATGATTTGAGTGGTCAAAATGTCTAGAAAAGAGCCATATAAGTATAGTCCATTTACAATTTACCAACCAGATACTGAGAGAAAAAATGTTGAGCTGTTGGGGAGGTGTAGTACTGTTATAAAGCTATAACCTCAAATATAATACTTTTTCTTTAGATTTTTCGCAAACATTGTTGTAAAAGTATCCGTGTCAGATCAGTATCACCGACACCAGGCTGAATTCACTTGCTATTGCACTGGAATAGAAATCAAGACTCTCACACTACTAGCTGCAGTGTTCCATGCACCTGTCCAAGCTTTGACATTCCATCTGAGGGCATGCGATTCTTGGAGCATGATAGTGCTTTCAAGTTCCCACATCACACCACGCCATTGAACCATAACTGGTCACCACTGTGTTTAAAAGTATTCGTTTAAAAGTGGAATTTGAAATGTGCAAAGAGAACCGTTCTGAGCTGAAAAGTAATGAACACAGAAATGAGCTTAATCTCTGATTGCTAACTTTATTTAGTTAACTTTTGATTACGCTGCCTGTAAATTTATACATTTACATCCCACAGTGCCAAACATTTCAGATGGAGGACATTTCCTGTCAGATGCAAGGATGTGTTTCTGAAACAAACTAAAATATAAAATGTAGATGAACCTTTCATGGTTAATCTTTAACCAGATTCTTTTTTAAGTAACAGTTATTTCACAGTTAATCAAAGACTAACTACCAGACTGTACATTTTTCCCTCTTGAAGATCCCTGATGATTCCATCCTGAAGATACTTAATGTTTCCATCCAAAAAATGCCTAATATTTTCATTACTGAAAAAAAGGTTTTTGTGTGTTATGGTGCATGAGCTATGATTGATTACCATCTGTAACTGTTGTTTTGTCTTTGAGAACTTCTCAAACGCATTCAACAACATGGACGAGTTCACCGTGAGTATTCTCATTTATCTCCTGCACGTTTATTCAGCAAGGTTTAAAATGTCAGTTTGCTTGGAAACTTTATCAGTCTGATCTGACCTACGGGCTATAAAAACCTGATTTACTGGAATCAGCTGTCACTCATGCAAACATGATTTACTGGATATAAACATCCAGGATTTGAACCACTGCGGTGGGCAGCACATAGAATATATGTGAGAAAATATATGGAATTTCATGGCTTTAAGAACAAAAAATTCAATAAAAAATGACCATTTAAGTGTGTGTGTAGAAACTCTGTCTTGTCTGATTACTTCATGGATGAATGCACACCAGCAGTGCAGTTGACGAGTGTGATATTGATGCACATGTGACGTCCCACAGAGACCGAGACTGTGGCAGCTTTCTGGAAATCACTCAGGCACAGTTAGATAGATGGGTGATGGACAGATAAATATCCTGCTGCTTACAAAAAGGAGGGGTGGAGGGGGGGTTAACTAAATTATGATTGGTCTTTCTTTGAGTGTTTGGAATTGCTGTGTTGATTTGTTAAGTGTGTATGTGTGCTTCTGTCCATAAGTGTGTGCAGTCGTGGAATAAAACAGTCCCAGCAGACATTCAGCATCATCTGTATGAAGAGGAAGGTGCAAATGAAACACACACAAACCCTCACGTATGAAAAATGACTGTAAGCTGTCATGACTTGCAGTGATGTCTACAGGCCAGAGTTCAGAGGAAATCAGTGAACAAAGGAAGAAACAAGCTGAACCCTGCAGGTCGACTACAATAATTTAGCATCTTGATGCAGGCTTCACCTTCATATGTTAATTAGATACTGAACAAAACTGGCATAATCTGCACCAAAGAAAAGTATTTAAGCTGTTTATTTACACAACATATGCCCAAATAACTTATTTGTACATTTTTCATTAAAGGTATGCTGCAGACTGAAATTGCCAGAAGGAGATCTGTTAGCTTTGGAGCAGGGATCGACAACCCTGAACTTTTTGAAAAGTCTGGTAACATCTGCGTCTCTAAAGGAGTTTTATTTAGCTGGCTGAGGGAAAAATGGCTCTTTGGATTGGAAAGGCTGCAGACCCCTGCACTAAACATATAAACAGGTTTAGCAGCAGTTTTCTCTTTAAACAGCAACAGTTAAAATATTTCTTCATATATAAAATCAAATATTTCTGAGAAAGAAGGATGAAATGTTCAGGATTTACTAACTAAAAGGTAAAAAGTCAGCAGGATGGATTTAAAGCTGTGAAGCTGCTTCCTTCTAAACACAGAAGGAACAATATGTGATGAATATTGGGGAGAATTAGCATTTTTAAGTAAGATTAATCACAGCTTACAAATCAGTTAATCATGATTAATCACTATTCATGACTATGCCTGAAATCTATCCGTTTTTACTTTATCAACAGGAGGGGCACAAATGAGAACTTTTTTTAAAAGAATAAAAAGAAAAAAAAGTTAAGAAAAATGTGTAAAACAAACAGCCAATGGTGTATTTTACTAGTAGGTGTTTACTTTGGGTGAAGCTGCTGTAGGACTTTTATCACTGCTGCACAAACACTCACACTTCAATGATAAAAGAGAAAGCTGTTTTTATCCAGATCATCAGTTTCATCAGAGTTTCTTCATCAGTGTTGGCTGTTTAACTTCAGTCGTCACATCTGGTGGACAGAAATTTTTACCATGGAGAAGGTTGGTGTGTGTGTGTGTGTATATATATATATATATATATAAAATTTACAGGGAAATGTAATATTCAAAATGCACTTGGAAAGAAGCAGAAGGAAGGCAGGAAGTTTTTGTGTGTCTGTATGTGCTGTGTTCCTGTGTGGGCCAAAACTCTTTATTCTCTACATAAATGATATTTGGAAATTTTCAAATCCATTCAAACTAAACCTGTTTGCAGATCATACCAGTATTTTATGTCCTGGAGAAGATTTGCAGCAGGTTCTGTGAAAAATCACACAGGAAATGAAGAAGATAAAAAGACGGTTTGATAAAAAATAAATTATCAGTGAATTTAAATATAACAAAAATGATGTTATTTGGAACCTGTGGTACAGAGATTAGGAGACAAGTGAAAATAGAGGATGTAATAATTGAAAGGGTGTATGATTACACATTTCTTGGTGTGATTATCAACTTAAGGATATGCTGAAAGTCACATATTAAGTTTGTTCAGACAGAAATGGCAAGAAATATTGCAGTGTTGATCAGATCTAAATATTTTTGGGATAAAAATAAGTTTACATCAAACTATAAAAGAAGGAGAAGGATAGCTACCTTGTCATACATACAATAATAGAATTTAGGAAAACAATATACATGTATATGTTGTAAAATGATGGAATGATCTTCAGGAAGAACTCAAACAACGTCCAAACATTATCCTGTTTAACAAAAAAATTCAAAGAATCAAAGAACAAATCTAGACCAGCACAATTAAACATATGTTGTGTAATTGTGTGTATACATGTACGTGTATATGCAGATGTGTACAAGTATGTATGTGTACATGTTCATTTTTTTTCTGTATCTGTTTTTTTTAAAAAAATCCTTAAAACTGTAAAGAAGATAAAAATATAAACGTAAAAGAGGGGGCAGAAACAAATAAGTTTTTATACTTCATCCTGCATCCTGCTCCTTTTGGGACTCTATAGCAACTTTATTTATTTATTTATTTATTTTATTTTTTACTCTGATTTTGTGTTTTTTTTTTTTGTTCGAAATAAATATCAATCAATCAGTCAGTCAGTCAGTCAGTCAGTTACTGCATGTATTATCATTATGGTTGTTGAATACATGCGTATAAGAGGTGTTCCTGTTATAGGTGAGGACATTATCATTGTAATTATTATTTTTAATATTGATACAAAGATCTTTTATTATTTTATCAGTTTATTATAAAGTACATATGAGGAAGTTATATGTATTCCCCCTCCCCCTCCCTTTGGTTCAAATAAAAACTTTCAATCAATCAATAAGTAGAGAGCCAGACCACCCGCTACATGACCAGTGCAGATTGTTTCCTTCCGGCTGTAGATACTAAAGGATTCATTTATTCCAGCAGCAATTAGATTTTTAAATGATTTGTTATGATATGATGTGTCTGTTGTTTTATTATACACATTCTTACTGGCTGTAAAAACAATTGCCCCCAAGTGGACAATCAAGATTCTTGAACTGGTAAATGCAACAGTATGTACTCATAACTTTACATTAGTTAATAATTTTCAGTACTACAGGGAAGTTCAAACATAATAATTTGAGGAGATTTTAATACAGTCTTAAATTCAGAAAAAGATTGTTCTACCACAAAATATTTATTTGTTCTACTTTATTAATCCCAGCTGGGAAATTCTTTCTCTGCAATTGTTTAAATAATCCAAGGAAACAATAGAAATGCTCGATGGTAAATGGACTGTACTTATATATACCTTTCCAGTCATGTTGACTACTCAACTTTACACTGTCTGGCGTGTCACATTCACCCATTCACATTCACAGAATCAATCCACCAACTTTACGGTTGGTGAACGACTTCTCTTCCTCCTGAGCTACAGCCGCCCACTAAATACTGCAAACACAAAGAATATCCAATAGAAAATTTAATACAATAAAAAGAAAGAGCTAGAGCCTAAGAAATAAGCACAGGCTGTGGTGTTGTTTGTCAAAGATGTTCACCTGAATGCTGCAAAAGTCACCACAATATAATAGCAATGAAAGTTTATACCATGCTGTCTAATCATATAAGGGAAGCATGTATAACTTGAAAAGTAGAGAACCCTGAGGAACCCTGAGTGTGATGGAGATTCATAATTTCCATTAACAAACTGCAATCTATCAGATAAATATTACTACTGCAGCCTAATGCAGAGCCTTTAATTCCAATGACAAGTTCAAGCCTCTGTAACACAATGTTGTGATCAACGGTGGTGAATGCAGCACTGAGATCTAACAAGATAAGTCCAGACAGGAGTGTTTTATCTGAGGCCATGAGACGATCATTGGTAACTTTCACCAGTGTTGTCTCTGTGCTATGATGAGCTCTAAATCCTAACTGAAATTCTTCAGATTACTTCTGCTAAAATGGGCGTATAGTTGAGTTGAAAATGTTTTCTCAAGAATTTTAGACATAAAGGGGAGGTTGGATATAGGTCTATGATAAGCCAACACTCCCGTATCAAGATTTCCACTATGACAAGTACTGACAACCTTCACCCAAGTGTCTGAGACGTGCAGCCGCAAGTCGGCGTGGCTCAGTGGGAGGAGTCGTCGTCCTGCAGCCCAAGGGTTGCCGGTCTGATCCCCAGCCATTGAGCTAATGTCGAGGTGAGCAAGACACCAAACCCCTAATTGCTCCTGATGGGTTGTGGTTGAGCACCTTGCATGGCAGCTTCCGCCATCAGTGTGTGAATGTGTGTGTGAATGAATAATGGATACAGTGTAAAGCTCTTTGGGTGCCTTGATAAAGTGCTATATAAATCTAATCCATTATTATTATTACCATCACCCCACAGACACTGGTCCAGAAGCTCTCCACCCTTGGTCTGAGTAACACACTGGGGAACTGGGTCCTGGACTTTCTGACCAACAGACCTCAGACTGTCAGGATCCATAACTCCACCTCCTCCTCCATCACCCTCAGCACCGGCTCTCCTCAGGGCTGTGTGCTGAGCCCCCTCCTGTTCACTCTGCTGACATATGACTGCTCGGCGAGACATCCCAGCTGTCATATAGTGAAGTTTGCAGATGATACAGCGGTTGTGGGACGCATCAACAACAACGATGAGTCGGAATACAGAGAGGAGGTGGAACACCTGGTGCAGTGGTGCAGAGAAAACAACCTCTGCATCAATGTGAAGAAGACCAAGGAGATGGTGGTGGACTTCAGGAAGGATAAGCGCCCTACTCCTCCCCTGCACATCGGAGGAGTAGCTGTGGAGGTGGTCTCCAGCTACAGGTACCTGGGTGTGCACATAACCAAGGACCTCACCTGGAACACCAACACTTCCCAGCTGGTCAGGAAAGCACACCAGCGCCTCTACTTCCTTAGGAAGCTGCGGCGAGCCGGACTAGGGAGCGCTGTCCTGAGGAGCTTCTACCGCTGCGCGGTGGAGAGCGTCCTCTGCACCTGCATCACCGTGTGGCACGGCAACTGCACCGCCGCTGAGAGGAATGCTCTGCAGAGGGTGGTATAGGCTGCACAGAGGATTATGGGGAGCAGCCTTCCCACCACCTCAGACCTCTACACAGCACGATGCAGGGGGAGGGCCCTCCGCATCATGAAGGACTCCACCCATCCAGCACATGGACTTTTCCAACCCCTCCCCTCAGGCAGGCGGCTGAGATGCATAAGGAGCAAGACCACCAGGTTCAGGAACAGCTTCTTCCCCGAAGCTGTCAGACTGCTGAACTCTTGCCATGCCTTGTAGACTCCTCCCCACCCTACCCCACCCTTCCCCACCTCTGAACACCAGCCCAAACCCTGCTGCCCTGCCCCCATCCCCATCCTAAACTGAATCCACCCCCCCCCCACTCCGACAAACAGACCTGCACTGCAAACACTTTACCCCCCCCAGGGGAGTTCCTGTCTACATGTTTATCTGCTGTCCATATAAGTGCAATATCACTAATATTAATATCAGAAGTGTTATACTTTGGACTACCACTACCTCATGCACATACATACTTGCACATATGTATCTAGGCTGCACATGCAAACTGGGCTCTTTAGTGTTTACTGTTATTTTTATTTTTATTTTATTTAAAATTGTGCTGTTTATATTCTATTGTATTTAGCTTATATTCTATTTATATTTAGCCTATATTTCTATTTTTTTTTCTTTTTTTTCTCTTCATGTCTTATTTTATTTCACTTATTGCCCTCCTTCTTATGGCTCAAACCGGGACCTCAGTTCTAATTTCGTACCATAAACATGTAAATGTGAGCTGGTATGACAATAAAGTTCCTTGAATCCTTGAATCCTTGAATCCTTGAATTATTAAGTCTAATGATACAACTACAAAGTCGTGTCAATGGACTGCAGTCATAAGAGTGTCCTGGCACCAACTGCAGATGTGGACACTCTTATGGCCTAACATGGTCTTCATTATGAACAATCCAAGACAAGGACAGAAGTCCAACTACAAAACACTACTCAGATTCAGATCAGGGGGCTTTTCCTCCCAATCACGCCACTCCAGGTCTCACTGTTATTGCCCACATAAGCACTGAAGTCTCCCAGTATAACGAAGGAGTCCCGAGAAGAAGTGCTCTCTAACACTCCATCCAAAGACACCAATAAGGGTTGGTACTCTGAACTGTGGTGTGGTACCCATTCCCCCACCTGAAGGCAGAGGGAGGCTACCCTTTCATCTATGGGGGTAAATCCCAACGTCGGGGGGCAATGAGTATGCCCACACCTGTTTGGCGCCTCTCATGTGGAGCATCTCCAGAAAGGAAGAGGGTCCAGACCTTCTCGAGGACACTGACTCCAGAACCAGGTGAGTTCAGCTAAATCTAGCTGGAAACTGCTCAACTTTGTGTGACAAAGTTTATCACTGTGCTGGAAGGCTTTAGCAGTGTCTGCTGCACTATTTTCTTTTCATATCTTAGCTGAACGTTTTACCCCAGAAATGAGGAAACCTTGGCTGTACACACACTTCAAGTTGCCATCGTGCTTTTTTATGTTTCCAGACTAAAATCCATCCAAATTAGTGACATGCTATGTTAGCAGAGGTAGCTCATTCACCATCAGACTTGTTAGTGCAGATGTAGGCAACGCTGTGTCTAAACTGGAAACTCAGAGTGAAAAAATAAATCTTTTATTTATTAATATACAGTTCTAATGGAAATATTTCATGAACTGATTCAGCAGCAACATATTTTCCCTGGCTTAAACCTGCATAATACTTATAGTTCGTAAACAGAAAGGTCCTTCTGTGGATTGGTGAGGTGGATCTCGAAATTCAACCCGATATCCAGTCCGTGAATCACTGTCCCAACTCTATTATGAAATAAAATCTGATTTTTATATTTCAGTTGTTTGATATGTATAACTATGTATTATACCATGTAAGTACGCTCGCATGACACCCAACTCAAGGTCAAGGGCCCAACTCATAAAACCCAGCATCCAATTTCCAGGCTGATTTTACTCTGTTGGTTCCCACCAAAAGCATTTCTATATTGGATTTTCATACATACAAAAAGGTTTTTCTTTATTAAGATGTGTGTTTCCTATAAAATGCATGATTGCAGAATTGAAGTCTTTCATAAGATCACTTTCTAGACTGAACTCCAGCAATTAGAAGCTGCAGAAAAGAACATGCAATATTTATTTTTGCTCTTCTGTTTGGGCATTGATTTCTGCAGAAAAAGTGCTCTCTCAGACTTACAACTACCATGATGAAAGAAGCAGCATGTGCAATGAGATTAAAACATCAATACCTGGCACATGCAGCCAGGATTTATCCATTGTTATAGAAACAAAAATCTGATGACACTCAAGTGAGACTCGCCTAACCAAATACAGGAGCAGAGTAATTCATATTTAGACCTTCTGAAGAAGGGACTTTCAGTATTCTTGTTATCCTATTTCAAAGTGGAAGATTATGTCAATAACAGGCGGCTGCAGCCTCCGTGAGCAGAATGCAGATTTTTTCTCAGAGGTTTCACAAAGGTGATGATGTCCTTCTTGCACTTTTGTGATGTTAAAAAACGCTGCTTTAAAGCATCTACGCTTTGCGTAAAATAATAAAAACTGGGGTTTAACACAGCTTTTCTTTAAAGTCAAGTGCATGAAATCTGTGGTAATCTGTTTGGTTAGTTTATCTGTCACAGAAAAGACTCAGAGGGGAATCAGGGGAAGAGAGCAGCTGGAGATAAAAGTTAAGTGTGAGGATAAATAACATTGAGCAAACATTCAACAGAAAACTGTTTCAAATACAGTTACAACTGTGGATTGTAGATTTCCTCAGATTGCATCATCTGTGTCTCTAGAAAAGGATGAGTTACGGATGTTAACACCTCAAAGTCAAAAAGCTTTATCAAGATAAGTGACAAATAAATTCCAAAAGTCTCAGAAAGCCCCCAAAACTGGAGATATTCCAGCTTTTAACTCATATTTCAGAGACAGCTTCAGTTTCAACAGCTCCTCAGAGCAGATGCTGTAATGGCTTCTATCAAAATTCATTAGCGCAAGTTTACACAGCAGTTTTATTTAAAGCTGTAATTCTCTTTGCCCATTAGTGTGGGCCCTTAATGCCCCCTTGTTCACATATTTACTTCATCACACTGCAGCAGCGTTTTAATAGTCAGAATATACAGACACACTTGTTAACAAGCAAATCAAATCAGAAAAGGTCTCAAAGTAGAAAGAGTGAGAGGGACTCATCTGTAAAGGAGATCCGACACTATGTGGATGAAATATGAAAGTACGATGATGTGCTGCCACAGAAAATTAAAAACAGGATATTATTATATCTGATTCTGAACTGGTGTAAAATAAATGTGCACAGAATGAGCTTCAAGAGTTAGACCAGGGTATTTTCTTTATTTCCACCCACCTTGTAATCAGCTCTATTTCAGCATTCATTTTTAAATAGCTTGACATGTGTAGGTTTGTGTTCTTTACCCTGATCACAGTACAAACATCACACACATTAACTACATCTGAGCCAAACCTGATCATTACCTGCGAGAAGTAATCAGGACTCCTCGCAGTCTCCCTTCAATTAAACTACTGCCAGAAGAAAAAGCCAGAAACATTTAAATATGAGGACTGGTTTGTCTGGGTCTGTATAAAATAATGAGACACTCCACCATCAGCTACACGTCCCCGCAGATTCAGAGCATCCGTATAGATCAGAGTGGTAAAACACTTGAACCCTAAAACGTGAAATCAATTACTGTTGCAGCTTGTGAATGATTTGGAGTTCATATATCTGAGTTCACACAGAGTAATGCTGAATAATATTCTTATAGGAAAAGAGTCATCTCAGTCACTTCACAGAGGAACACATTTAAATACCAGAAAGCCATTTTTATTGATGTTAAGAGATTTGTTCTAATTTAGCAGTTGGTTTAAATGTGTTCCAGCATCAAATATTAACATTAATATTCATTTCCGAAGCTTCTAAAGCTTTGAATTACATAAAAATTTGAGTGAATGATTGTAATTGTAAAGACTAAAGGAAGAAAAAGTAAACCAAATTTTAAATTAGCCAGATTCTCTTTGTTTTAGATAACAGTTTGGTGTCTTTTGGTTCTTTATTCGTTAGCTCACATTTTCCTCTGATCACATTCCAGTCCAGCCAGTCATTTCTGCACATGAAGGTGTTGCATCATCCAACACTTTCCAGTTTTGCTATGTGTAATTTATATATGCAGGACTTTTGTCTGTAAGCAGTGAATTGGCTATTTCAAGATCTTTGATGTACAAAATTAGTCTCAATGTAAGCTCTGATGAAAACATTAAGTCAGTCTCCTGGACGTACGAGCCATCAAGGTGGCTCATGCGCAAACCATCCTGTGAAATCACAAGTTTTTCTTTTTTATTCTGTTAAATATATTAGTTTGTTTGAATATTCCAGGATAATTTGCAGGGACATAAGTGGTTTACCACAGGGGGTAATTCTTCTCTAGAAATGTTTTCTGCCTCTGTAACATTTCCTGAGATGCCATTTCAGAAACATGAAGAACAGTTTCCATCTTCATGAACAGTAAACATAAATTCTGGTGCAACTCAGCTCTTAACTGGCCAGTATCACAGAGACAATCTGCCGTTTTCTGTTGATGCCATGTCATTACAAACACATGAACTGCCTGCATGTAGCCTACTGCATTACCAAATGTTACCTAACTGTTAAATAAAGGTTGTGCTTCAAATGATAACGCTTTAACAGCTGTGCTCATGTCTAATAACTACCTGTGACCAAATTAGATCTGCAAATGGTCATAAAAACGACACAAGAAAGAATCTAAAAAAGCTAACTTTCACAAATACAAAAAAAATGACCTTTCATGTTGCAAAAACTAATAATACTCACAACTATTGTGTACATAACGCTGGCTTACAGTTACTTTTCCTAGATATAGCATCATATGTGCTGATTTACACAGGATCTTTGTAATTTGTTGTAGAGAATCATTCCAGATGTCACACTGCCTGTTCACGTCATCTCGTCAATGACAGTAATTGGGTAAAAAGCAAAACAAATTAATGGAAGCAGCTTCCTCCCACACTCCTAAGACTTGAAGTTAGGTTGTTTGTCTCTCTGTGTTGAACCTGTGATGGACTGGTGACCAGTCCAGGGCCTGTCCTGCCTCTCGGACTCCAGCCCTCTCATGACCCTGCGTTTGAATAAGTCGTATAGAAAATGGATGATGAATTTTCTTTTTTTTCATTCAATTTTCATACGATCTTAATATTTTCTAGGATTGTAAGCACACAGTCTGCATTTAAATTTACATTTAGGTTTTGTTGTTGATTTTCTTTTCATTTGTATCATGTCACATGTTTCTATAGGTCTTAGTAAACTTTTTCTTCTTCTAAAATTTCCTCCTTGTCTTAGAAACGTATGTTTGAGCTGATCTACAGGCTTCTGTAACAAACTCGTATCAAACAAAGTATCTGGCATGGCTATTATGATACATAAGAAAATATAAAGTTACATTTTTGTCTAAAGGTCCAGAAGTTAGTGGTAGCAGAACCTTTCATTACACGCCACATCTGTGCACTGATTTATATTTAGAATGTGTGACACTGAGACAGCGCCTAACATTTTCAGTAAGTGATGTCTGTCCCGACCGACTGCTACATGGACTAATAACATACATGTGTTTAGAAACACACATTTTTTTAAATATTTGTGTCTATTTGGCTTTCAAATGCACCAGCACACTAATGTTCACACACACACACACACACACACACACACACACACACACACACACACACACACACACACACACACACACACACACACAGTACTTGTCTGGTCAGGTCTCTAAGTTAAAAAGCTACAAACCAGTATAATTGAGAGCAGATGGTGTAGAAATATGTGGATGTGTGCAGAAGGACATTTGCAACTGAATGGGGCCTGTGTTGGAGGTGAAGTGGCCACTCCATGGAAGCAGCTGGCACCTGATAATAAGGCAGCCTGCACTACTGCTAGCTGTGATTTCAGTTGTGTCTCAGCATACCATGAAGGTGGGAAAGAGCCTTGGAGAAGGACCAATGATAATGACAGACAATTACTAAAAACTCCTGGTGACACTCAACCCTCCGAAGCCATATGTTGACCAAGTTCAGAAAGAGGAAATAACTAGCTGGTCATCTTTAGTTGTGTGAATGCTGACAATGTTTGGCATTATAAATACAAAGAAACTAATCCTCACTGAGTCAGTGTCCATGGCCATCTCTACCTGTGAGCCATGAACAAAGCTGCATGTCAAATGAGGCATACTGGTTGTAATGAGCTTTGCCATTTTTATTCTCTTCTCAGAGTGCCACACTCAACCATTTCAGTCCCGCAGGCTTTTCTTAATGTGAAATAGCCTGCTACAGAATATGCTACTCAGTATTTAGCAATTAAAACCTAATTTATTTGGACATGCACTCTTACATTCAGCCTCAGAGGAAAATCATAGATTACTTCAACTGTGTTTATTTTCCATAAAATCAGGCTCTAGCAACTGGAAGGATGCCACTTCACATCTCTAATGAAGATTTGGGTGTGAAGTCACCCTAAATAAATTAGTTTACATCATACTCACAGCTCCAAGTAGAAAACATTCAGCCTCCTCATCTTTGTTTCCACCTAACTTTAAATTGTGGTGCATTCGCTGTACCACAGAAAATGGAGGTCAAAACTCAGAGAAGTTTGCAGCAGTTCTTAATATTTGCCTTTTAAAACTTAAACAATGCATAAAGGAACGGAGTGACCTCCAATCCCAGTTTATAGAGCCTAACTGCTAATTATTAAATTCACATAGAGGCTTCTGGCAAGTACGGCAGGCAGACCGTCCATCACCGCAGTGGTGGGATTTATGTTTAAGTCAGAGCAGAAGAAAGACGGTAGCTTTAAATAACTTGACCTTCCACGGTACGGCCCACTAATGCACTGGTAGGGGAAACACTGGATTTTATTCCTGACAACAGCATCACAGTAAATTTAGGTGAGCAGATGTCAATCCAGTACTTAATTCTACGCGTCCATGATGGCGTCCAGCTTAATGTGCAACAACAGGCAACATCTGTGTTGATGACTAATCTGACACGTTGTGAAAGGTAATGTTAGTTTCTCTTATCAGTGCAGCCCTGTGACCAGAAAATAAAAATAATTTGGTCCGTAACACAAACAGATCACGTACGCAGTGCCATGCAGCCTAAAGACTAGAGATAACACAACTTTGTCACATATCTGTTTCTTTACTAACTTATTGTAACCAGATTAGTGTTTTATAGTCCTTTGATTGTCAGTTATTAAATCTGTTTCTGTAAGATGAGTCATTGTTTACATCCTTGTTCTGATGTCTGACTGACATAAAAACCAGAAAAATCAGACCAGATCAGACCTTAATCAGAAACTGTAAACCTCTAACATCATCAGTCCAGATATTCATGTTGTCCATTTCAGCAGGTACAAGGTCATTAGACAAGTACCCACATGTGCATATAACAACACGCACATACCTGACATATACCCACACGTACATATAACAACACGCACATACCTGACATATACCCACACGTACATATAACAACACACACATACATGACATATACCCACACGTACATATAACCACACACACATACATGACATATACCCACACGTACATATAACCACACACACAGACATGACATATACCCACACGTACATATAACCACACACACATACATGACATATACCCACACGTACATATAACCACACACACAGACATGACATATACCCACACGTACATATAACCACACACACATACATGACATATACCCACACGTACATATAACCACACACACATACATGACATATACCCACACATACATATAACCACACATACAGACATGACATATAGCCACATGTACATATAACCCCATGCACATACCTGACATATACCCACACGTACATATAACCACACACACATACATGACATATACCCACACATACATATAACCACACATACATACATGACATATACCCACACGTACATCATATAACAACACGCACATATGTAACATATACCCCCATGTACATATAACTATACGCACATGCATGACATATACCCACACATACATCATTTAACAACGCGCACATACGTAACATATACCCACATGTACATATAACTATACGCACATACATGACATATACCCACACATACATCATATAACAACACGCACATATGTAACATATACCCCCATGTACATATAACTATACGCACATACATGACATATACCCACACATACATCATTTAACAACGCGCACATACGTGACATATACCCACATGTACATATAACTATACGCACATACATGACATATACCCACACATACATCATATAACAACACGCACATATGTAACATATACCCACATGTACATATAACTATACGCACATACATGACATATACCCACACATACATCATTTAACAACGCGCACATACGTGACATATACCCACATGTACATATAACTATACGCACATACATGACATATACCCACACATACATCATTTAACAACACGCACATATGTGACATATACCCACATGTACATATAACTATACGCACATACATGACATATACCCACACGTACATATAACCACGCACGCATACATGACATATACCCACACGTACATATAACCACGCACACATACATGACATATACCCACACGTACATATAACCACGCACACATACATGACATATACCCACACATACATCATTTAACAACACGCACATATGTGACATATACCCACATGTACATATAACCACGCACACATACGTGACATATACCCACATGTACATATAACTATACGCACATACATGACATATACTCATAATCCAAGATGAAAAACAAGAGCAGAAAAATCCACAAAGTCCATGTTTATGGTGCTGTGTACAGTGATGCTAACATTACGCTACACTGGCTGGCTGGCTAATTAGCACTATCTCAGTGAGCTTGTGGAAGTGTTACGAAACTGCGCAAAACACCATCAAAGTTTGTCTATGCAGTAAGGTCGATCAATACTCAAGAGGTAAGACACACTCACAGCTCACATTACACAAAAGGGGACAAACAAACTCTTAGCAATGCAAATGTGGAAGCAGCTGTTTTGCTGATTCATGGCTGATCGCAGCAACTCTAGTCAAAAAGAGTGCTTCCACCAGGCGTGCTGCGTTTCTGAAGTGCATGTGAAGCGCTGTGGTGCTCCACTTCTCTAAAAATAAGCTGCTGTTCTTCTTTTGCTGCTTACTGCTTGGACTCCGCGTCCATCTAGAGTGGAGCAGATCGTTCAGGCAGGAAGTCGGTCGATGACAAGCAAAGATGGTTTGGTCAATTTTAAAATATGAACACTATGTGCAGACTTTGGATCGCATTTTACTGTGAAACGTCAATTCTAAATCATAACCAGCAACACACGCACAAAGCTGTCAGGTGACAGAGGGTCTCACGTAATACGTGACACAACGAATGACGAGACGTTTATCTTGGAGGTGGAAAATCACACCATTTTGTACAACACCACACATCCCTAAAATAAAGAAATAAAGAGTAAGCACGTGAGACCGGGTTGGACTGGCTAAATAGCCTTTTGGTGGTTTATTGCACCGTGCAAAGATGCAATTCTTGCATGAATGAGTGAACTGGAGAATCCAGCTGTGGCAGAGGCGCTCTGTTCTGAAACGCTCCTGGTGTAACAGAGTGCCAAATGAAAACGCCACTCCATGCTGCTTCCGTGTGCGGAGGAACACAGGAGTAAAGCATGACTGACGCAACAAAGCACGTGTCACTATGATAACACATGGCAAACAGTCATTATAAACGTACCTGTCGTTAAGCTTCGCTCTGCCCACCCCGTAGCACAGCCTGGCTTTAGCTACTGCTTAGCTACTGACAGCGGTGAGGACTGCAGATTGAATAGATTAAGATCTTCATATAGTGGACAAACGGTGCCACATCATTCTGCACAACTCCTAAATTATATAATTCAGTTTATGTCAGCGTTTAATTGGTAGAACTCTGACTGATTATAATTACTTTGAAAATGGCAGTAATGGGCCAATAAGTGGCCGGGCCCTAGTACATACAAACACACGCACATACATGTACATAAAATGATGTGCATGTGTTGTCCTAACCCTCATCAACTGAACTGGGGAAATTAAAATGATTAAAATTAAAAGATGACTTAGAGACTGAAAAAAAACCAAACATAAATAAATAAATTAAGATAAAAATATTAGAAACTATGTAAAATAAAATAAGATAAAATTAGATACTAGCAAAATGGAATGGAAATGTGGGTTAAATATTAAAACAAGTTAATTGTTGATGTATAAATTGTGAATGTATTTTAAAGTAATAACTAAATAAATTGGTAAAACACAACCATAAAGTAATTATAAAACCAGATTTAACATGGGAGACTTCGATCTAGCATGAGACTCTTACCTTCTTGTTTTTATTGTTTTATTGTTTTTAAACATCAGTTTAAAAACTGAAATATTGAAAATATATTTAATTAAAAACTATTAAAAAGGAAAACCTTAAGTTTTATTTAAACAATATTACCACTCCCAGCTGCCCTCAGGTCCTCTGGAAGGTTCTCCACTGGCGAGGACCGTTAAAACTAAAAGATGCTTCTCTGTATGTTTTAATCCCTGCCCTAGGAATAAAGAAGAGACCACTCCCTGACAACCTGAGTCTGGGAGGCTTATAAACTAAAAGCATGTCAGATAAATACTTAGGAGTGAAACTTTTAAGAGCTTTAAAAAGTAATGGAAGTATTTTAAATACAATTTGGAAGCACACAGGAAGCCAATGCAAAGGTTTTAAACCTGGAGTAATATGAGCTCTGTTTCTGGTCTTCGTCAGCATACAAGCAGCTGAATTTTGTAAAGCTGTAATAGAGTTACAGTCTTTTTAGGGAGATCGTCTATTCTACAGGTGATAAAAGCATGGACCAGTGTCTGCACTGGTCTAAGAAAGGAACTGTCACACTCTGGAAATATTCCTGAGATGAAAGAACCATACTTTTTACCATGTGGTAAAAATGTGCTTCTGGGTTTATCCAGTACTTCCAGTTTCAATTTGGGTATAAAGCGGGGTGAGTGGGTCACTCCGTGCCCTAAAAGTGGCTGATGTGAACAGAGGTGTTAAATCATGGTGGAAATAAAAAGCTGCTATACTGTTAGTTTGAGGTAATTGGATCAAAGCATGTGACACACATGTAATTTAGACCTCAGGAAATGGTGCCAACTTTTTTTTAAAAAGCTGTAACATGTCTCTTTTAATCAGTTCAACTGCATGTCAGAAGTCTGTAAGAAATTAAACTGAACTGAAGATGCTCTGAACGAGCAAGCTGGCTGACTGCATGGTGGCATAGACCTCAACACACACTTTTCTTTAAACATGTGTGCCAATATTCCTAAATATTTGTCTAATATTATAACACACATATCCTTGAGTGTGTGGTAACATAATTCAGTGTTTTATTCTGGTCACTTAAGAAATACTGTATGTTTAAATCTCTTCACCAGATCATTCATATCTTATCTGTATGATTGTGTTTAGCCTGCTTATTGTTTAAAGTCCCCATGAAACCAAAGTCTAGAGGTAAATGCTATACAGCAATTAGTCATTTAATAGTCATTTTGAAGATATTAGCATCAGTATTTATTATTTCCTATTGAAGCACTATTGATGTTGATGCTCACCCTACACTCTGGCTCATACTTATGCCTCCATGACGTGCTTTCATGAATTTCAGCAGAAATAATGTGTAATAGTGGGCGTTTCCGCCTCAGGCCATCCAAGCTGACCAATCAGAGCAGACTGGATTCTCTGTAGGTAATTTGTAAATATGTTGAGGAAATAGCTAAGAAATGTGCAAGTCTACGTGAATGAGTGTAACATTTCACATGCACGAACATCGCCTGTTGCTTGGCTGGAGGAGGGCAGTGATTTTTGAAAATGAATAAAGAAGGAGTGATTTTGCCTCCCATGTGTCCAGCCCATTAGGAGTTAGTTGTGCTGGGAGATCATGCAAATGAAACCATGCTACCTCCAAGGATCAGAGGCAGACCAAGAGGGCCCCAAGCTCGGGCAACCAGCAGCCATCACAGAGAACAGAACCAAGACAGCCCACCACAAAAACGGCAATGTGTCCGGACAGCAGAAGGAGGCAGAGGAAGGCTGCAGCCAGAGACTTCCCCACCAGGGAGCGCTGGCCCCAGGGGACCTGGGGTGGCAGTCCACCAGCACCACCAGCGACAGAACCCAGGGCCTGAGGGCCACCCGCCACCCAGGGGAAGGCCTGGCCCAACACCCAGGGGCCACCCAGTGCCCCGGCCAGGCATCCCAGAGATCATAATGTAAAAACATTAAAATGTATCCTAAATTTGATCAGAAGCCAGCTGAGAGAGAAAAGGATGAATGTGATTTGTTCTTGTCTGGTCTAGTCAAAAGCTGGGGACCCAAATTTTACAGTTAAATTAAAGGCAGCTGAGGGAGGACTTAGAGACACAGGCACACAGAATGTTTACAGTAGTCTTGAGCTGATAAAAGCATGGATGAATGTCTCAAGATCTTCAGACTTAGAAAAGGTTTCGTTTTGGCCAGAAATCGCAAATGGTACAAATGGTATGTAAGTGGTATCTCATGGTATCTCTGAACACAATATCCTCATTCAAATGTAAGAAATTTTTTCTAAGCCAAGATTTAATTTCCACAATGTAATTCAATAACAGGTTTTATGAATTTTTGAGGGTTGGCTTTTAGCTGAATATAAATTTGCACATCGTCAGCATAACAGGGAAAGAATACATTGTGTTTATCTATAATGGATCTATGTGGCAGCATGTACAATAAAAAAGAAAAATAGAACCAAGAATAGAGCCCTATGAGACACCACAGTAGACAGAAGCACTGGACAAAGACAGGTCCAGGTCATGCTCACACATAACCCTTGTGAGGAGAACATGAAATCTCCACACAGAAAGGCCCCAGTAAAGGAAATTTCTTGCTTTTAGTCAACATTGCTAACCATTACCCTGCTGCCTAATTTCTGAACCTTCTACATTAAAGGTCCCATATTATACACTTTATTCCCAATCTGAGACCATTCATTAATATCTAAATGAAATATTTCCGCCATGGTATGGACAAATCGACCCTCAGTTTGAGTGCAGCGGCTTCTCTTCACCTCCCTCTTTTTAGCAGATTCAGAAATGTGCCGTTTATGGTGGGCGGAACCCTGGTGGAGCAGCTCAGCTGTTGGCTCTGCCCATCGCATCGCCCGTCATGAGGTGATTGACAGGTTAGGCCTTAGCGGTTACTAGACGCTGATTACAGCGTAGTGAAGGATAAACAAACGCCGGAACACCGGAACCCATTCCTGAAGAATTTCGAGCAAGAAGACTAACAGGACGTTAGTGAAAGGTTAGTGTGACTTTTACTCGTCCAGCCAGTAAAATTTCAGCCATTCCATTAGTCCCTGTCTTGAATTTTTTCCCCCTCTTTTGTAACTATGTTCATGGATGATGCCCGTTCATGCCGCTCTCGTGAACAGCAGCGTTATGGCAACTGGTAGAGACGCTGTCGTTCTCCCTTACCAGTTTGAGCCAGAGTCGGACCCAGAAGGAGAGATATCTGAGGTACGATAAAATAACTGCCAGCTCTTACCTCTCCAGCTGTGTCACGGACAGTTGGTATTGAACCTGGCTTCAGCTTCAAACGGTTGGCGAAGCCTGCTTTCCATGCCCCCATGTTGTGGAAACAGTCCTCTTTGAAATGCTGGCCACAGACATGCAAAACCTTTGGAAGTTTTCCGGGTACATTTCCTCCAAAAATAAAATTAATCCACTCAGTCCTCGTGGGTTCAGTGGATGGAAGTAAAAAAAACGTTTTCGTGTTCATTTATGCAGCCACAAACAGAACAGTGCTTCTGTCGCTTAGCCATGTCCGCTAACGAGGGTTGCCGAAGAGGGAAAAACACTGGGCGCTAGGTGATTTTTAGAGGGCGGGCTTTGAGAGCCGGTAGACGGGTCCATCGCTCTGTGGGGAGTGGTTATTGTCCCTTATGACGTCATAACGTACACGCTTTCAAACAAGCTCATTTCAGCGCTTACTTCCCTAGAGGTGGAGCAGGGGGGAGAGAGAGCGCCTGAAAGAGTTTCACACTTACGGGTCTCCTACACATGCGGGGGGACCAGTATGATTGTTCCAAAACCATTAAAAAGTGAATTTTGCATAATATGGGACCTTTAAAGAAGTCCAGTATTTGCCTGAGACTACTGCAGAAACAGCAGTGCAGGTGCCTCACTGGACGAGGTATACCATCAGATATATGAGAGGCATCAGAATTTGCAGCATGGGACATTTGCTTTCATGCTGAGTTAATTTCTGAGGACATTGCACATATGATGCATCAAACAGATGTAGGATATAGACAACAATCATCATATGCATAAAAATGAGTCAACAAACTAACTCAGCAAACTGTATCCACTGATCCCACCAAGCAACAGCAATGGGGAACTTTTTCTTTTATGGGTGTAACGAAGCTGAGGTTCATTACGTGGACTGGGACATGTAAATACTATAGCACACCAATTGGTTTTCATGTACATTTTCACATTATTTGACAGTTTCGCACTTTAATAGAAGTACACTAATGTACAAGGTTGAACTGTTTGTTGAATACTGATATTTGGTTTGTTTTGCAGATACCTGCCAAAGACAACCGTTAGCAGTGAATATATGTACATTTGGAAGTCCATAGGTAATTTAATGGAGTAATGGGTTTTACCTAACTGGCACATGGCCTCTCCAGGGTGACTGGGCAAATGGGTTGCAGGTGGTCTGGATATCTTTTAATGATTTGGGAGAGACCATGTGGCAGGAGGATTTTGGAGTTTATTTGTATATTGGTTTTTTGGTTTAACTTTATGATTGTAATATGTAAATAGTGTGTAAATACTTTTTAGCTTTGGTAGAAGGAATTTTAATAGAGAAATGTGTTATAATTGAGGCTGCACCTGTTGGAGGAATGGCACAGCCCAATCCGCAGCAGAGAATAAATGAGGAGGATTTCCTCATTTGAGGGGTGGCTGCTGATGGTGACTGGACTACCCTGCAACAGAAGGAGTGAGTTTTCTGTTTAACCTGTGATGGATTAATAAAACCTTTGTCGGTTGGATTCTGCTGTCCTCACCTCACTGTTTTCCAGCCGCTCTTAGGCCAGCCTGCTCACAATGGGAAATCAACTTGCAGAGAAAACAAAACAATTACTGTCATCTGTGTAGATGACAAACGGACTTCCTTTAGAAATTTAGAATACACCAGAGTGATGAAACCTAGAGGTGGCCCTTAGATAAATGTGACCCGAATACACAGTTTTGGTAGATAATTAGTCCAAAGTAAAAATGAGTATTTGAAAATCTGAAAACAAAAGAATGACACGTTTGCAAACAGGAGTGTTTCCTCATCAATATTTAATGGAAAATCCTTTTTTTTTTTTTTTTTTTTTTTTTTTTAACTGCTACAGTCAAGAAACATTTTCATGCCATGTTCTACAACTTCTCTTACAAATTCCCACACTAAATGGAAAGGCTCCTAGATACTGTATAAACACACCCAGTTACCCCACACAAGTCAGGAGATTTGTCCAACAATCATGTTTAATTAGCAGCATGTAAGTTCTATGTACACCCTTTATCATTATTTTACAAATGTTTAGTCCCTCAAATCTGTAAGCAGAGGTGAGACACAGTTTGTTCAGCTTGCGGAGTCACAATAGTCACATTTATGGAAAGTACAGCAGGTTAAAATAAACTGGAACTTTCCTTTAACCAATGCAGGAGAATGTGTCAGGTGAATTGATGAAGCAATCAAATCAAAAGACCATTATGTATTTTTTTCTACTACTTCAATATCAAATATTTTTCTTTTAAGTTGTGCCAATCTGAATGTCCAGTGTCTGATTATTTTCATGTACTCCTCCTCCTACACTTGGGTTAAAGGAAATCCTTATTTAGCCAGAGATGAAAGGCTGAGGTAAGATCAGGGATATTTCAGAAGGTTCGCCTTGTGATGTGCTGTTTGAAGCAAGAGCATACAGACCATTTCAAAGACATCTGGAGACCGAATGGCCAGTGGCACTGAGTTGCCATGGCAGCTACACTATCCTCCACTCGGTATCCAAGCAAAGCTCTGACTTGAATTTGATATAATTAAATAAAAACTAAAGTAGATCCAAAATTGGACTGAGAAAAAAAAAAAAGTGAAATTGTGGTTTGCAGCCTCAAATTGCACCAGTCTCTACCTTTTTATGTGAAACTGAATCTGAAGAAAAACTGTGTACAAAGATCCATGTGCAATGACATAGTCAGCAGCTATTAAAACATACAAAAGTCACAATAAATGGTGAAGACAAGGGTATGCAGATTTTGTGCAGTATGGGGATAAAAGATGGTACCTTTTTGGGATGCTAAAAAGATTTGGAAAAGGACACCTCATCCTGTACTAAATCTAGTGACAGATACTTGATCAACATATTGTTGGTCACCATCAAAAAGGCAATAACAAGACATTGGCTGTCTAAAGATCTTCCAACTAAATCCGAGTGGATTGGAATTGTAAACGAGATATATAACATGGAAAGAATAACCTTCTCCCTGAACCTGAACATAGATAAATTCAATGACTACTGGAAGAAATGGAAGACCTGCGCACCCTCACAATGAAAATGAAATATACATACAATGATACGACTATAAACCAAGGTGTGTGTTGCATATCACACTGATGTAGGTGTTGATACTGTATGTGTTTTTTGTCTGTGTAGGTAATGGAACGGGAAATGTAGCTATCCTCTGAGGCTGATAGGCTTAAGTAGTTTTCTGCTTTAGTTTGTTTCTCTTTTCTGTCCAGCTCATTCCCAGTGCTGGTGTCATCGTGTCTGACCATGTGGTTTTGCACCATCACCAGCTAACATTTAGGATCTTCATGGAGATCAAACTTGGAGTTTCAGTTAGCCGCCTGAATAAAACTAGCAGCATCTATGGCCTGAGTAAAGCTAAATCAGTCACAAAACAAATCTTATCACACGAGGGCTATAATTTTTAAGTTTTCAACTATTTTAGAGGACATCAAAGTTTTAATTGAACTTTGTCAGGAATCTGGGAATATATATGCCTGGTGTATATGCGTGTAAACTTGGAGAGGGGACATAAATAACAACTGGTAAAACATCACTTCATTGCAGTTAAATGTGAAAGTCCTGTCATTTGTGTCTTAGGTACAAATAAATGAATAACAAATAAATGTCTCTCCCAGACCACAATTACAGTAAACCAACAAAACTGGGTCTGAATACTTCCTTTCTACAGGTCAGTGGAGAGATTGTCAGATACATGAACAGCTAATCGCACTTGGATCCAAATGTTCTTTAGAATGGGGAGTCTTACTTGTCCACCAAGTTAAGGACTACAACAACAAGGGTTGCTGTAGAAATGGGAATGTACTGATGCAAAGGACTTTAAAACCTGGATAACGTCAATGGGGACCACTAATTTAGGGCTCCTCAACTAATGGGGTCCCATTCATACCTAGCTGCTAAGTGCAATGTCTCCCTGGAGGAATTAATCCAGGTACTTTGTTCTAAATCATGTGCATGAAGGTGGAAATGTCACTTCATTGTATACATGGCTGATCCCCAACAGCTTCCATCAATGCATTCATTGTCTATACCAGCGGGTATACAGCAAGAATACCTCACCTCTGAATCATCATCGCAGTGTCTCTATGTTAATGCTCATTTTCAGACTTTCTTTTTTAGAGACTATAAAGCTAGATTTATTCTCGCACAGCGTCTGCATATGGTAGGGTCGGCACAGCTTTCGCACTCAAGCATGTGGTTATGCCATCGTGTTGCATTTCTGTTCCGGTGTAGCCACACAAATTTAACAAGAAGCTCCAGAAATCTGGAAACACGTCACAAGAGAGTACTTCCGTGTAACCATGCTGCTGGGTTGCCAGTCCAGCACCACAGGACCAACACAGAAAGACAAAAAATTACACAATTTACATTTTACACAGGGTCTAAACTGTTTTGGAATTGCCGTTGTATAAGGAGATGTGAATAAAAGGGCTCAAAAGATTTAATTTATTCTTTGACATTGTGGTTGGTAGTGATGTTTAAGGAAAACCATGAATTCTCAGCAGTTTTTCTGTAAAAAAAAAAAAAAAACATAAAAAAAACTCCACAATAAACAGAATTGTGCAAAACATGAAAATGCACACATTTCGTGTTACCGAGGAAATCTGACATCAATTTGAACGCAGTGTCAGGAACCTGACAGAGAGCCAGGTACAAAAACATGGCATCCTTTTGGAAAAAATGTTTATATTTTCTTTTGAAGCTGCCTGTCTAAGAAAGCAAACATGTTCAAATTTCCATTTTCCTGACATAAGAGCAATTATTCTTATTTCATGTGGGGGAGAAACTCTGCTGGATGACATCTTCACTTCAAGCCCAGACTTTTTCCAAGGAGACCCTGCTCTTGAAATGATAATTAACTTACATCCCCTCAACTCCTGAACATTGCTCAGGTATGTCCTCATACACTTAAAAGAGATGACCGTATATGGGTGCCCCTGGCATGGAATAGACATACTGTGTACAACATATTAAATAAAAAAGGATCAAATGAAAAAAAGAAACTTTTTGTGATCCAGAACTGAATCATGCCTCCACTTCAGTAGACATAGCAGCGACAGTGTGTGCTAATAGAAATAGGTGGCTGTGGAAAGATGAAAAAGGGTAAATAAAGTTAAATAAAGGTTGAGGAATTGAGCTTTCTTGAGCATTGTGTCACCTTGTTTAAAGCCAAATACTGCAATATGTGCTTCAATATGTATTTATTTTCAAGCCTAAATGGGACAATGTAAACAAGCTCTCTAAAATCAGTATTAAATTTAACCTAATTTTTCTTTCCCTGCCAAGTACAAAAGTTAGTTCTGTGTCAAGTTGCAGGGTGTACCTCTGTGTCTGCTGCTCTTTTCTCTTTATTATCTGTTTACTCCTTCCACCTTCTTGTGACTAAAAAACAAATGTGCACTTCATGGCATTAGAAAACATTTAGAAAAATATTTTTTAGGTTTTCTTTCTTTCACTCAGACAATTTACAGATAAATGCTGTCCAGACATCTGCTGTTTATCTCCACAACTTGCTCTTCAGTGCTCATCTGTAACAAAAGCATGAACGTGAACTGTTTTCAATCACTTGCAATTTTCAGAATAAAGATGATGCTGTAGTATTTACTACCTCTCTATCATCTCATCTGTCTCTTCCTTCTTTCCCTACAGGCTTCATCACTTGTTTTCCTTCCATTATTTCCCTTCTTTCCTTCTTTTACTTGCTGTTTTCCATCTTTACCATTACTACTTTTTCAGTAGTTTAGCCGAGTTTAAACTAGTGGTATGCTCTGATTTTTCCTCCCAGTCTCCAACACCCCTGTCCTGGAGCAACACACACATACAAGAACCACCAACCTCATTAATACATAAAGTAAACACACACACAAAGGTGAGACCATGAAAGACTTGTTTTGTATTTCAAAGATAAATATATTGTGAGCAACATAAAATGTAAAACACTCTTTAAAAATCTTTAACTACTGACCAGCTAGTGACCTGGAGGTGAACAAAAACATCAGTAAATAAATTTATAATAAAGCTGTTCTTTATTTATCTATATTTAAACTAAAGCAGCATCTAGAAACCAAACCTCCAACACTAATGGGAAAGCCGTTTTCATCTACTACAACACAATTGTGCGCGTGCACACACACACACACACACACACTCATAGTTGCACCTCCTCCTTAGTGGTTTTGGGAAATTCGTGATCTTTTCCAGCGGGTATACCAGCGAATCACGTAGCCTTCACCACTGGATTTAATGCAAATGTGTATAAGAGAAAGTACTGTCACGAATGATCTGCCTAATGTTCATTTAAATTTTAAGACATACAGGGTTTAAATTACTTGCCTGTTTACCTGTTTTGTGTGTTGGCCCAGAGTCTCGCTTGCCCATTGGCAGCGACCACAACTGTAGAGTTGTCTCTCTTCTCTAAATAGAAAACCGTCTGATGTCCGTTTTTGACTGCTGATGATGAACGTTTGAAATAACACTAGAGTTCAGATTAGGGATCAAACACCAGGCTGTCAACCACAAAACATGGAGGATTCCCCTCTTCCATAAAATTTCTCTGTAATTAGTCATATTGTTGTACTTCTGTTGCATTCACTGAAGCCAGGAAATTACATAACTATCCATCCATCCAGCCATTTTCTGACGCTTATCCGGAGTTGGGTTGGAGGGGCAGCTGCCTAAGCAGGGAAACCCAGACTTCCCTCTCCCCAGCCACATTCACCAGCTCATCCAGAGGGATCCCAAGGTGTTCCCAGGCCAGCCGAGAGATGTAGTCAGTCTTGTGCGTCCTAGGTATTCCCCAGGGCCTCTTTCCGGTAGGACATGCCCAGAACACCTCACCAGGAAGGTGTCCAGGAGGCATCCTAACCAGATGCCCGAGCCACCTCATCTGGCTCCTCTCGATGTGGAGGAGCAGCGGCTCTACTCTGAGCCCCTCCTGGATCACCAAGCTTCTCATCCTATCTCTAAGGGAGAGCCCGGCCACCCTGCGGAAAAAACTCATTTCGGCCGCTTTCGCGATCTTGTTCTTTCGGTCACTATCCACAGCTCATGACCATAGGTGAGGGTAAGAACATAGATTGACCAGTAAATCGAGAGCTTTGCCTTTTGGCTCAGCTCCCTCTTCACCACAACAGATCGATGCAGAGTCCGCATCACTGCAGACGCCGCACCGATCCGCCTGTCAATCTCCCGCTCCATCCTTCCCTCACTCGTGAACAAGACCCCGAGATACGTGAACTCTTCCACTTGGGGCAGGACCCTATTGCAGACCCAGAGAGAGCACTCCACCCTTTTCTGGCTGAGGACCATGGTCTCGGACTTTGAGGTGTTGATTCTCATCCCAGCCGCTTCACACTCAGCTGCGAATCGCTGCAGTGAGAGCTGAAGATCACAGCCCGATAAAGCAAACAGAACCACATCATCCGCAAAGAGCAGAGACCCAATCCTGAGGCCACCAAACCGGATCCCCTCTAGGCCCTGGTCTGCCTCTGGCCTCCGTGGAGGCGAGGTTGCATTTGCATGCTCTCACTCACCACTCTTCATCACTGATCACTCCTTGTTTCTCATGCTCTGCATGCTGACACAGTCACTGAGTTGTCTAGTGGGTTTTAATACTAAGCGATAATTATAAAAAATTTTTATTTTTTATTTTTTTTGTATTTTTCCTGTGAGTTAGTATCTGGTCGCTGTTATGTCTTTTTGATTTGGTTATTATTGAAAAACTCTTAATGACTGGCAGCCCTGTTTTTGTGGGTTTCTGCTTTTGTAAAAGTAGTAGGAAATTTTCTGGTGTGTTCATGTACAGGTGTAACAGTTTGTTGTCTGGTGATGGTGTGGCTTGAAGGGTCGTTTCCTTCTGTCTGTGATCTTTTTGTCTCCTTTCTTCTTTCCCTTTTGCTCTTTTTGCTATTTTCCATCTTTTTCTGTCCCCTCCGGTCAGGTCCAGCAAGATTACATAGATTCCGTGATTCAAAGTAAATAAATAAATAAATGAATCAGATTATCAAGAGGAGCTTTACCCATAGGCCTCCCCTTGGCAGAGCAAATTTGTTCAGCACAATACAGCAACCAGATTATCATTTTGCTTGCTATGATGCTGGACAGGACAAGTTAAAAAAAAAAAAAAAAAAAAAAAAAAAAAAAAAAAAAAGATTAGGGGGGCCGTTCCTCCCAATCACGCCCCTCCAGGTCTCGCTGCCATTGCCCACATGAGCATTGAAGTCCCCCAGCAGAACGAGGGAGTTCCCGGAAGGAGTGCCCTCCAACACCCCGTCCAAGGACTCCAAAATGGGTGGGTACTCGGAACTGCTATTTGGTGCATAAGCCCAAACAACAGTCAAAACCCGTCCCCCCACCCGAAGGCGGAGGGAGGCTATCCTTTCGTCCACTGGGGTAAACCCCAACGTACAGGCGCCAAGTCAGGTGGCAATGAGCATGCCCACACCTGCCTGGCGCCTCTCACCGGGAGCAACTCCAGAATGGAAGAGAGTCCAGCCCCTCTCAAGGACAGTGGTTCCAGAGCCTAAGCCGTGCGTCGAGGTGAGTCCAACTATATCTAGCCGAAACCGCTCAATCTCATGCACCAGCTCAGGCTCCTTCCCCTCCAGAGAGGTGACATTCCATGTCCCTAGAGCTAGCTTTTGCAGTCGAGGATCAGACCACCAGGGTCCCCGCCTCTGGCAGCTGCCCAGCTCACACAGCACCTGACCCTTATGGCCCCTCCTGCAGGTGGTGAGCAAATGGGAGGAGAGGCCCATGTCACCCTTTCGGGCTGAGCCCAACCGGGCCCCATGGGCAAAGGCCCGGCCACCAGGTGCTCGCCTCCAGGCCTGGCTCCAGAGGGGGGGCCCGTCCGGGCAATTACATAACTACCATCTTCTTTAAAGGCATAAGTCGGCTGAGTTAATGTAAACTTATTCCTTCTGGAGTGAAAAAAACATTCAAGTCCAGACACCATTTGGAAGATAATTTCTGCCACTTAATCCCCAGTAGAGGTCAGCAGCACTCCATCCCCACTGTGAACACTTTTGGTAAAGTGGGGCTTTACCTACCTGTTGGCCAGAATTATTCAAAGCTGGCTGGAAATCATGCTTCATAACCTCTCTAAACAGGTTCTACGCCCAAACTTTTACTTACTTACCAGATCTAGCTGCATTTCACTAGCCAGGTTAAAGTGCTGTGTCAAAAGAACAGTGTAGCGCCTTTAAGAATGGTAGAGCTGAGAGGAGGATAGACACACAGGGGAGGGTCGAGGGGACGTCCATGCAGAGAAAGTCGCAATGAGAAACTGCTTGTTTAACTGTGAATGTTTTGCTACAAGTTTTAGCAAAAAAGACCATACAGCTCCTCTAGTTACAGGAAAGTCTGGTGTCTGCTTCACCACTTTTGGGTAAAGTGAAGCGAGTTATCCCTGAAGCTAGCCACTGCTTCACCCAGAAATAAACACCTCTCCGCCGCCTCCTGAGCTCAGTTTTGAGGTGGAAGCCAACAGACCAGTGCAACAGGGTTACTAAACACTTGAAAATGTTGCTTCATGAGCCACATGACCAGATGGAAAAACAAGGAAAATAAGTTTTGTTGTTGCTGTGGGCACAGTGTTTAGTTCACCTGGCAGAGAAGCCGACCCATATTACAATGGGGCAAATATTAACACTTTCCAGTTGGGTCTTTACGCAAGACCTTTAACGCTACTGCCTAACCACCTCATCACAAGTGCTATCGAGCATGTCTTTGGACGGTGGGAGGAAGCTGGAGTACCCAGAGAGAACCACGCATACATGCATACAAACTCTCTACAGAAAGGCCACTGCCCTCAAGGTTCAAACCTCCCCCCAGCCGAGATTCAAACCAGTGACCTTCTTGCTGTGAGGCTGCGATGCTAACCACCACACCACTGTGCAGCCCACAAGTGAAATTGTAGCTAGGAAAAAAGAGAAATTGTAGCCAGGAAAATAAACCTGCTGTTCTCTACTAACCTAGCTAAAGTGTACTGGCAGGATAATACCATACACACTAACCCACCAAGACTGGAGATTGAATAATACTGGAAAAACATATGGGTGAAGGAGTCATTACATAACAGTGAAGCACAGTGGTTAAAAGAACTAAGAGTGGACCACAGCGCCCTTCCTGAACACAGTCCAGAAACCATCACTGTTGCAGACATCCAACCAAGACTCTCAAGTATGAAGTACTGTAAAGCACCTGGCCTGGACATGATCCATAGTTACTGGTTAAACATGCTAACTTCACTCCATGAGCACCTAGCTGCACAAATGAACTAACTGATGAGTGATGGGACCCACTTTGAATATGTGTGTGTATATATATATATATATATATGTATGTATGTGTGTGTGTGTGTGTGTGTGTGTGTGTGTGTGTGTGTGTGTGTGTGTGTGTGTGTTTGGCCCCAGATTGCCCTATTTGTTACCACTCTCACTAGAAACATGGCTGCCCAGAATCTGTTCAAGATTATCTTTCAAATCCTGATTCAGCTCAGCACCATGTGGTGGGTTAGGTCAGTCAACATATCACTTCCTCCCTTCACTTAAGTGTTGAAGACATGATTACAAACTCAATCATTGATGTATGGCATCCTAGTGGAAGGTACTCCTACGCTCAAACAAGGTGTTTCTTTTGGTCAGGCACAGAAGTCAAATAACAAAATACCACTCAGTTTTAGATTTGGCAAGCTTTTCCTCCCAATCACACCCCTCTAGGTGTCACTGCCAGTCCCCCAGTGGGACAATAGGACAGCACCCCACCCATATACTCCAGGGGGGTTTGGAGGGTTTTTGGACTGCAAGGATCATGTTCATTATCAGAGTAGAGTTGCTGAAAGGAGATAGCAGATATATGAGCATCCACCTGGAAAATAGGGAGTATAACTCTGAGGGTGGAAAGTTTAGGTCTACTATCTGGATTTATATATATATATATATATATATATATATATATATATATTTCCCTGAGGGCTCTCTGAAGGCATTAATAAAGTATTTCTATTCTATTCCTTTCTATATATATATATATATATATATATATATATATATATATGTTTATTATTATTTTTATTTAATTTATTTTTTTTATCTTTTTTTGTGTTGAGACTAGTCTGTACTCTTGTTGTAAGTTAGGTAACTTTTGTTTTGCTGATGTGTTTGTAGTCTTTTATTTTTGAAGAAGCTGGCCAGCAGTATTTTAAGTTTAGTTTTGTTTGTACGTTATTAAAGTGCTTTTGTTTTTCACCCAGCTGCCTCTAAAGTTCTGTCTGGCATGCGGTCCTCTATCCTACCACTCAACATAACAGAATTATCTAGCCAGACCTGGACCTAGCAGACCTTGATGCATTCTGCAAGAATTTTGAGAAGGTACACTTATATTGATTGTGTCAGTTTATGGCACATTTTGAAAAACAAAGACATTCATGCCCACAGTAATGACCTTATAGAGAAGGGCAAAATCTTTTATTTGATGTGTTTAGTTCATTATCTCTCTATATTTAAGTGCTGTGATTTATTGTAACAATGTCATTTCATTTTGAAGACTCCCTGCCATAATAGGTTTCCACATACAGACCATTTTTTTCTATATTTAAAGGTGCATAAGAAGTATATAATCATGAATCTGATCGTGTGAAATAAATTGTTTAGAATAAAAAAACTCTAAAATGATTTGAGTTTGTTTATCTAATATATTAAAAAACTAACAGAATGAATGTATTTCCTGTTCCTGACACCAGCCCATGTTGAAGGTAACCTGTGTAAGTTTATCAGATGCTATCAAAAGTATATCTCCATAGAGCTAATGAAGAATACTTGCATGAGATTACAGTCACACTGAAATGGAATAAATCTTGACTAGTATAGTCAAGATTTATTCAAGAGACTTGAGTCAATTCATACAAATATATACTGCAAACACTACTTATACAGTCAATAAACTCCTCCAGCAAACCTAAAAGGAGGCTGGTAACCACAGCTGTTTTCAGGCAGGAGATTCAGCCCTGGCAAAGAGAAACTCAGAGTATGCAATCACATCAGTTTTTACAGGTTACAGCAGACACAAAATCAATGGTATTAACCTGTTTGCAGTAAAAATCAACTGTGAGTGTAATAAGGGTCAATTTCCTGTTTGGAGCCAGATTCAGAAAAAGGACTCCATCTTCCCTCAGAGGGCCTTTTGTGCCTGTTTGCTCAGTGTACACAGCAGACACACCAAAAAGGTGGATGCAAATGGATAGATTGACCCAAGGTCAGTCAATCAGACTTCAGCTCTGGGAGCCTGGCCCTTCAGGGCCCACACTGCACCATTATATCAATCTCACTGCCTTCAAAAGCAATTCCACAACATCAATAGTGTTCTATTGTGTCGAGCAGACGTGGCCACAAGGGCCAATCGATGCTCATATAATCCTTCTGTAGATACTCTCTTTGTTTCTTGCAAGGATTGAGGAGAGTTCTTACCATGTGTTGGCTTTTTTCTGAGAGCAAGTCTAATTTATTGGTAAGGCTTGTTACAGGGACACAGAAGGGAATAAAATGGTAAATGGGGATGGGGGGCTATTTGAAACATTATTCAGAATTACCCACTCACAGACACATGAACTCATACTGAAATCATTCACATACATTCATAAATTGGACTGTACTTATACAGCGCTTTTCCAGTCATGTTGACTAGTCAAAGCACTTTACACTGCATGTCACATTCACCCATCACACATACATACACACATACCCGACAGACACATCAGGAGGCAACATGGGGTTCAGTGTCTTGCTCAAGGACAATTCAGCATGAAGTCAGAGGAAACCTGGAATCGATTCACTGTTGGGGGACAACTGCGCTTCCTCCTGAGCTACAGCTGCCAATGAATACAGCAAACCCAAAGAATATCACATAAAAAAATTAACACAATAAAAAGAAACAGCTAGAGCATGATAAATAAGCACGTTGTTTGTCACCTGAACGCTGCAAAAGTCTTTGTGCACAACTGACAAAAAGGTTGTTGGACTATTTCTCTATAAACTAAATAAAAAGTGGTGGTGGGCAGTGGTGCTACACCACAATGAATTATAAATGCTCCTAAATATTTTCCTCATTCATTTATTTTATTTTATCCATTTAGTTTAATGTCCCATACAGTCATAAATAATTCAGTACCATGTGAGTCAACTTAAATAAAACTACTGGGTATCCTCATGTGGAAACTTTAAATCAAGTGCAGTACAATTAACTAACCTGCAAAGTTCATATACTATTTCATCATGACCGCTAGTAACAAAAATAAAAATGCTAAAGATGCTTTTTAGCTTCATCACCTGATGTGCTCTATCAACTTGAATAAGTGTGATTATAGACAGCTATAACCTTTCCCTAATTCCTATCATCCACTGGTAGTCCTGATTCCTAAACCGAATAAATAGTTCTGGTTCCTAAACCTAACCAGAAAACTGTGATGAATTCTGTAAGGCAGTTAAATATATTTGCAGAGCACCTTTAAACCCTTTGTTACAAAGTGTTTTACATAAAAAGAGGAAAAGGGGAAACCATGAGTTAGAACTTATGAGGCATAGAAAGCAAGAAACATAAAATCATAAATCAAAACAATATAAAGCCCAATCCTGAAACTCTGTAACTCAGACATAAAAACATTTTGAACAGAGATTAATCTTCAGTTGTAAATTAAAAAAACACACAGTGAGCTTGGTGATCTGACCCTCAGAGAAAAAACAGTCCACATTCTGGGACCAGAACTGCAAACACAGTTCCTGTTCTCAGACAAAAGTGGAACCATTAATAGATCAGAGGACCTCAGGTGTCTGGTAGGATTATATAGAGTTAAATGTTCAGTAATGTATTTTGGCAGCAAAATTATTTAAGGCTTTAATGATGAGCAAGAATTTTAAACTGAATTTGGAAATTTACTGGATTTAATTGACTACTGACATTAGATCATGGACACTGGATTACTTTGGCGTGGATATTGTTTGCACCAGTTTTGTTTTGTTTTTTTGCCTCTTGGATGACCTGGCTTGCAGGTGGTTGGCTGCTGATCCTGTGCCTGTGGCTCTGTCCTCCTTCTCTAGGATTAGTCGCCTGCAGCTCCACCTCCTCTGTGATTGGCCAGTCATGACCAATCACAGATTACTTACTAGGTGCTTACTACATAAGCACTATGTAAGTACTACATAAGTCCCTGACCACCTTTGTACTGGGCAGCTGTGTCAGACTGGGGCACAGTTTGACCCCATCCTTTTTTTTTTTTTCCCCTTTCTGTCTTACCACAAACACATTGGACTGTAAATCACAATTCCAAGTCACAAATTGCAATGATAATTAAAAAAAATAAAATAAAAAAGGTCAGATTTTTGACTGGAAAAAACATTTTTAACCAATGATTTCATACAAAACATAAAACTTGATTTCTTGTTTTTAACAAAAACCTGGTTAAACAGAGAATTTTTTTAACAGGTTTTTATTGAATTTTCATTCAGAGCAAGCACATTATGCCATCATCATTGACAGAAACTACAGCTTTAGTTGTAAATGCGGATTGTAAACGAAGCGCTCTCTTGTGTATTACTGCACTGCTGACAGACCAAAGGCAGTTACTGAACACATCCTGAACACAGGGAGTCTTACAGCTGAACAACAAAAGCTCTCACCCACAATAATCACTCGACCAGTATGATTTACAGCTAAATAAACTGCATACATCCCACTCTCAGCAAACCCCAGTTTAGATGTGGCTGTGGTTGTTGATGACTGCAGAAGCAGAACCACAGCTGCCATGTTTCACTCCATGCAGAGAGCTGTTTGAAGCAAAGGCATCACTTTGTGTGCCCCTCTGCTCTCTTCAATGCAGACATATGCATGAATTTGCATGTATATCTGACTGTCACAATACCATTGCCTTTGCACTGGCTGTGTCTTTCTTTTATTTTTATTTTTTATGAGTCTCAGAGCATCAATGGCAGCTGTGAAGCACCTCAGCGACGAGACTCCCATTCTTTCACCCTGACTGTGTGAAAAGCCATGGCAGCTCTCTGTGTGATGAATATAAACTTTCTGAACTCAACTTGACATGCCTCAGCTATCTCTGTGCACATTTCACAGTTACAGACACGTTTATAAATCCCATAAAACCAGAATAGATTTTTTCCCCTTTCTTTGCGAACCTGTAGTCTTCAGCCGGCTGACTGAAGTAACACCGCTCACGTTTTACACAATTCCCCCTGGAGAAGACAAAGAATAACTTTTACTTTACATTCACTGACACTAAAAGTTGGTGATGTATGAACTGCTATACTTCTGTACATTCATAAGTCATAAAGACCAGTCAGATCTTTATCTACGAACAAATAATCTAACTGAGCTCATGAAAGCTTTTAAAGATGTAGAGAGCTGCCAGATTACATCTACACAGACTAACTGTCCAGTCAGCACAGAAGGTTAGAGACTGAACCCCTTTCAGATATTCTTTTCATCATTCTGATGGTAAATAAAGTGCTGCTTTCGCCTTTGGATGAGCAGTCTGGGGCTTTTCTGAAACATTTTATTAAGCTGATCTTACAAAGATCAGATCATTAGACATATCAATGTCACAATGCAGCACAAATCTGCACGTTTACAGAAAATACTGTTTATTTTTTTTCTGTCTCATAAATCAAACATACCAATTTAATTTTTTTTTATTTTTAAAATGTAGAATATTGTATTTCTGAAGACAACGATGAAACAAAAACTGCTTTCTATAAAATATATATATATATATATATATATTTTGTATAAAGATTCTATTGTTTTAAAGTAGCCATATTTTTTTATGTTGGGCACAAAAAGCTTTGTGGGTGCAGGGGCATATGACCCTTCTTTAAATGAGTTGTTAATTGTTTAGCAACCCATTTTTCAATAATTTTTTAAACAATGGGCAATATACTGATTGGCCAATAATTTGTTACACATATCTTGTTCCCACATTTAAATACTGGAGTAATTTTAGCAACTCTCCTTGTTTTTGGAACACAATGCCTAATAGACTGATGAATCATACGAGTGACTGGACATACCAGAGCATCTTTGTGAGCTCTTATAAAACAGACAGCTATCCCCTATACATCGTTTGTTAAAAAATTTTTGAAAAATTCTAAAACTGCGTCTTCAGTCTTGTTATTTCTGTTACTCTAACAACAGGCAATGACTCATTCACTGGATTGGTCACATTTTCGTATGACGTTAAAAGTTGTGAAATTTCAGAGACTGAAACTATAAAGAAATTATTAAATGCAGTTGCCACTGCAGCAGGATCTTTAACCAAATCAGTGTTAATTTGTAGTTCTAATTTATTACCTTTATCTGTCCCTCTTCCAGTTATTTTATCACTAACCAGCCATACATGTTGCCATCGCCATTAGCACACTCTGTAACAGACACATAAAAATGTGCCTAAGCTTTCAGCATTACTGGAATTACTTTGTTTCTTACTGACGTGAAAAGTTGTCTTTCTGAAGTGAATCAAGTTTTTTTTAAGTAATAAATCCCAGTCTTCATTAGTTTTGTGCTCTCTTCATTAAGCCATGGTACGTCTGTTTTAACCATTTTTCTTTTCCTCTTTGTAAAGGAAACTTTGACCTGATTGGTTTTAGAGTAAAAATAGTACTATTTGTTTAGATGTCATCACATGAAACAATTTCCTTCCAGTCCATGTCCTTCAAGGCTCTTGCCAAATTTTTAAGTAAATGTTTGTTATACAATACAATGTTATAAAATGAAGAGCCCTGATCAGATGCACAATACCTTTCAAAACACCTGCAGTTAGTTTCCTTGTGAAAAAGATGGTATTATGGTCGGAGAGACTCTTTTAGAAATTGTATATAATTTTATGGTTTATTCAGTTTTATTTGTAAACTGTTTTGGTTTTAGATTGATTAGTTACACGAGTTGGTTTTTCAACTAATTGAACCATGTTAAAAAGGTCAGGTATCTCTTTTTATTCTTTGTTTTTCCTCTCTATTTGTCTCAGTTAATATTGAATGGCCAGTTAAGGTTACCTCTATACTGTGACAGCAAGACTACAAAAGTAGTTTCAACTATCATAAAATTCTAAAACTAACTCTCTTTTAATGGGAATTAAACACTGTCGTGCCTTCAAACTGCAACAGCGCGATTTTAACAGGTACAAAGAAACGTAAGCAGATCAGTCCCATGTTGGCTTCATTGCACTGGCTTTCTACTCATTTTAAAGTTATTTTAAGGTTCTGTTATTTGTTTTGGGGTCTCTAAATGTTCTTGCATCAGCATCTTGGTTTGACTTGCTGAACCCCTGCAGCCCCCCTCCTTCCCTCCGGTCAGCTGACCAGACGTTACTTGTGGTTCCTAAATCATGAAAGAAAATGAGAGCTCATCAAGCTTTTTCTGTTCAGAGCCCGAAGCTCTGGAATGAGCTTCCTTTACACATAAGACGAGCTCCCTCGGTTGATGTTTTTAAATCTTCTTTAAAATAACACTTTCATTCTTTGATTTAAGCCAGTGTGAGTCTAACGTAACTTTTACTGTGTCCTGATTGTAGTGTTTCCTCTTTGTTTTTAGTTTTATATTATTTTATATTAGTTTGTATTAATTATTTCTTTCCTGTGTTTTACTTGTATTTTTAAAGCGCTATATAAACAAATGTGGTATGGGACTAATGTTTAATTTAATACAATGCAGAGTACCGATGTTATGATATTCATTTTCATGTCAAAGCAGCGTGTTGCTGTTCAAATATGCAGGGCTCTGTATTTTTTGTATAACACATGTATGTAAAAGACAACTCAAACTGCTTCATATAAAACATTAAAAGGTTCACAGCAGGATGCAAAATAAACGTTAAACAGTACATTTAAAATAGGAGAATTAAAAGAAACTGAAACTGATTGAAATAGAAACAAAATAAGCTCAAATAGAGAAAAACAAACAACAAAATACATGCATTATGTTACATATTGTCATGCATGGACCTCACGGAGACAGGAGGTGAGGTTAACAAACTTTATTAGGTACCAGGAACAAAAGAAGTGTCTTACTTAGACAGACTGCAGGAAGGCTGACTGGACAGCTTCAAAACCAAGGAACTAGAAGGGGAGAACAGGCTGGTACGAACATCAAGGTCCGACAGGGAATGAATGTTCTGCTGGGGAATATAAGGACGGGGAGCAAATAGGAAACAGGTGCAACTAATCAGGGGTGAGTGGGAATGTGGCTGAGTGAGAGGATCAGGGACAGGTGTGTATGATCAGGGGAGTGTTTACTGGTGAGTTTGGCTGGGCAGAGTGTGTTGAGGACTGGTGAGGGTGTGCCACATATGATACAAATAGACATCAGTGGGAAAAAACACTATTGTCAATGTATAAAAAGGAAAACATCTCTAGCTAAATAAAAATAAATAAATAAGTAAATAAAAGCGGCAGCAAAGGAAGGAGTTTTCAGGCCTCATTTAACAGAACTCGACTCCAGGTGTGGATCAGACTCCAGGTTTTCCAGGACTCTCCAGGTTAGGATCAGACTCCAGGTTTTCCAGGACTCTCCAGCAGAAAAACTAAATGCTTAGTGTGAACTGGAATGTGAGAATTTCCTTAGTGACAAGGTGGTAAATATAACAGCCGCCATCGTTCCACCTCCTTCCGACCCGTCTACTCTTCCCTCTTGCTGGGTCGTCTTTAGACGTTTGAGCCCGAGGCTCTGTCATCCTTATATGAGGTTGTCTGGCAGATTAAAACATCTGGCTCTCCTCTTGATGCCATTCCTCCTCATCTTTTTAAGGAGATCTTTCCCACTGTAGCGCAGGGGGTCCTTGCCATTATTAACAGCAGTGTGGCGACTGGTGTTGGCCCCTCCTCTTTTAAACATGCAGCTGTACAACGCCAGCTCCAAAAACCTGGCCTTGACTGCACAGAACTGGCTAACTTCAGGTCCGTTTCCAAGATGCCTCTTATATCAAAAATCCTGGAGAAAGTGGTTTACTTACAGTTAAGGTCATTCCTGGACCACCACAACATTGCTGAGGTCTTCCAGTCTGGTTTCAGTTCCCTGCATAGCACAGAGTCAGCTTTATTGAGGGCTGTTAATGATATTCTCCTGGCTACTGATGCTGGAGGTTATATGGTCCTGGTCCTGCTAGACTTTACAGCGCCATTTGACACAGTGGACCACAGGATCCTGTTGTCACGGCTCCAGAACTTGGTAGGAATCAAAGGTGCTGCATTAGACTGGTTCAGGTGGTCCAGGTAGCCCCCAAGGAAGGAGGTGAGCAGTTGAGTGTTGAATTAATTGAGTATTGTGGAGAAAAAAAACATTATATAATAGAAAAAATCATTCTGAATTAATAATAATAAATAGTTTGTATTTATTAGAAGGATCTGAATGGTTCTCAGCTATCTCTGTAATGTAGGTCAGGTCCGTAGTTTGGGACTCATCCTCCTGCTTTGCAGTAGGAACAGAGACATTTGTAGTGCAGCAGACTGGGTGACTGCTTTCAATCCAACCAGAGAAATATTTACATTTTCTAGATATCAAAAGATTAACTAGCAACAACCGTATAACATCATATATGTTCCCCACTAATCTAATGCTGTGGAACTCTGCTCTGCAGGCTTCACAGCCCATTTTTAAAACCCACCTAAAGACCCATTTTTATGATCTGCCTTGCTTGCTTTTATGTTTTATTGTTTTTATTGTTATATTGTTTTATAATCTTATTGCTATTGTTTTTGATGTTACTTTGCATTTTATTTTACTTTTAAATTGTTTTGCTTGTTCAGCACTTTGTTCAGCTGACGTGTTAAAGTGGGCTATAAATAAAGTTGAGTTGATGGTTCAAACAGTGCTGCATCTGAGAAAGCGTTTTTTTAATCTGCTTCTATACAACATGGCCATTTCACACAGCCCCTACACACCTTTACACTGATGTAAATGGACATGACAGTGTGACCAAAACCTGCAGCTAGAATAGCTTCTCTACTGACAAATGACAAATCTGTCACTCTCCAGGTGTGTCTAAATGAAGCTGCAAAGAAGAGAAATCCAAATGTCCTCAAAGTGAGAATGACACACTTTAACAGATTGTTGAACTCATATTTTGTCTGAAAAGAGCTTTAGAAAAAACTTTTGATAAATGGTACATGGACGGTATATGGCACTTATCTTATTCATCAATGTCAATGTTAAGCTTATTAATAAAGCACATTTAAAACAGCCGCCACTGCCCAAAATGTTGTACATAGGCAATAACAAATAAAAATACTGATTAAATACACAGAATAAAATTACATAACAAAAATTAAAATCATGTAAGCTATTGAATATAATAGTTTTTAGCTGAGATCTACAATCATTTGATTTGCCGACCTCATTGACCTACTTGGGACATGAACATGTATAAGCTCTGAAAGGTAGGTGGTAGTTAACCCATTTATTTATGTAAAAATGATCAAAAAACCTTAAAGTCCCATTTATGCTCCCTGACATATGTAAATAATGTAAATAGCAAAGTGCATTTCAAACGTTGTCATACGTCACTGTCCTCATACTTCTATGCGTGTTTTGCATTGCCATGCTTACGTTTGTTTTTGTTTTTTACCTGTCCTGTCCAGCATCATGACGGTCGAATGATGGTCTGGCCTCCGTGTTGTGCTGAACAGATTTACTCTGACAAGAGGAGTCTTTTAATCGGGGCTCGTCTTGAATCTTAGGTGTTATTCTTTATTATTGTATTTAAATGTGTTTTTGTCAATTATAACCACTGAACCGGAGCGGAGAAACAGTAGAAGGAGAAAGATGGACAGAGGAGAAATACGAAGAGAAGAGATAGAAAGAAGGAGAACAAAAACAAAAGGTAAAAAACAAACAACAGCAATCAAATCTAAACAGAGAAACTGAACAGCTGCTGCACATGTAAAGTACCTGTAAACAGCATAAGGCTCACAAGAAAATGCAACATAATTAACAGGAGCACCTGTGAGAAGAAGAACTGTAAAAATCAACAGCAACTAGTATCTGTGTGTGGGTGTGTGTCTGTGTGCGGGGGTGTGGGTGTATGTCTGTGTGTGGGTGTGTGGGTGTATGTCTGTGTGTGGGTGTGTGGGTGTGTGTCTGTGTGTGGGTGTGTGGGTGTGTGTCTGTGTGCGGGGGTGTGGGTGTATGTCTGTGTGTGGGTGTGTGGGTGTATGTCTGTGTGTGGGTGTGTGGGTGTGTGTCTGTGTGTGGGTGTGTGGGTGTGTGTCTGTGTGTGGGTGTGTGGGTGTATGTCTGTGTGTGGGTGTGTGGGTGTGTGTCTGTGTGTGGGTGTGTGGGTGTGTGTCTGTGTGCGGGGGTGTGGGTGTATGTCTGTGTGTGGGTGTGTGGGTGTATGTCTGTGTGTGGGTGTGTGGGTGTGTGTCTGTGTGTGGGTGTGTGGGTGTGTGTCTGTGTGCGGGGGTGTGGGTGTATGTCTGTGTGTGGGTGTGTGGGTGTGTGTCTGTGTGCGGGGGTGTGGGTGGGTGTGTAAGTGAGTTGTGTTGAGTGCATCTCCTCCAGTGATCAGAGGCAGACCGAGAGGGCCCAAGCATCAGGCAACCAGCAGCCATCACAGAGACCAGAACCAACACAGTCCACCGCAGGAACCGGCCCATGCCTGGACACAGGCAGGAAGAGACAGAGAGGGGTGACCCAAAACCCCCAAACTTATTCTGCAGGGCCCCTTTTCATCAACAACAATAACATCAATATTGATTACAATAACTGTAATCACTACTGGACATAAATAAACACATCGTGCTTGCCTGTAGTATTTGGAGGCAATCCCGTCACATTTCATGAGGAAGTGATGCCGAAACATAGTCCCAGAAGATTCACGTGCTACTGTATCCAGACATTTCCCAACACCCATAAACAGAATCTTAAAGCATTCAGATTCATACATCATAAGACGTGATCACACCTGGCTTCACGTAGCCAACCAAATCTGTTATTTTTTATATTATTAGTGTCTGTAGAGCTTTGAGCTTCTTCTGCTTCAGTATTTGCTGATTTACCATACTTTGCAGGTTTTAAATTAATTCTGCACATGTATATATTAAAATTACAAGGTCAACTTGGAAATTAGACCCACCTACCCCCAAATACCCCCACCTCTTGACCTCTCATTCACAATTATTTCTACTGAACCGAGGCTGGAGGTGCCATCTGACAATGGCCTCTAGCTGCCTTCTTTTTCCTGCTGTCTATTGCTGGGAGAAGGCCCCCGGGCAAAGGGGACTGCATATCCCACTTAACCTTGGAATGGCATGGAATCTCCCAGGAGGAGTAGACGGAAGCCGCAGTGAGACGGGTCTCCGGGGCAGCTTTGTTTAGTTGGCAACCACTGCAACGGGTAAGAGGCAGAAGATGGATAAGTGGACTATTACTATTAAAATGACTGATAAATAAATAAAGAGTCCCATCACACTCCAACCCCAGAGACGGTGCACTGCCTTCAAGGTGTAAATAAAACACAGTGACCTTCTGCTCAGCCACCAAAGCTTCCAAAAGCTTTTGTCTTGAATTACTTCCTGCTTTGCCCGCTATGCTTTTCTCTCCCTTCTGCTTGCAGTTTTTTCTTTTTTTCTTCTTTTTTCCTATCATTACCAGCAAGAGATTTAGGAACAAGGACTCTGGTCACTTATAAATCACTGGAACAATATATTTTTTGATAAATTTAGGTGACTGCCATCGGAGAACTAGTGGAATGACGTCTCCTAACCCTGCAGTATCAGTGAGCTACACTGAGTGTGAGAAACTTTCTTTGAGGATAACACAGCTGGAGAAGAGGATTGAAACACTGCAAGACATTCGTGTGAATGAAGAATTTATTGACTCTGTAGTAGTTTCTGTACAAGCTACTGAGTGGTCAAATGGACTAGGTTAAATCTTCATACGTGAAGGCATGTCGGATGCGGAGCCTCCCGCTACAGACCTGGCTGATACACTTCTTTGGATGTGTTCAAATGACACTGGAATAGCTGGGGAAGATCAGGCGATCAGACTGGTCTCTCCTCTCAGTAAAATCTTAAGAAATAGCCCCAAAACTCAGCCAAGGGCTAACTAAACCAAGAGGTGAGGCCAAAATTCCACTAACAGGAGGACTAGAGAACATATTGGTGCCTCCACACAAAAAGAAATAGACTTAGTTCTAATTGGGGACCCTATAACAGCATGTAAGAATGGCAAAGACGGAAAAACTAACTTTTCCTGATCCATCTGTCAGGGAACTGATAGAGATCTTTAGACTACTCTGTCTTCACATCCAGATGGTATGAAGATTATTGTCCACACAGGGTCTTTTGATATTCTGAGGAGGAAAACTGGCTCTGAGATCCTGAAGAAAGACTTTTCTCTGCTGTTGGAGAGACTGTGTCAGTTTGGAGCATCATGTTTACATTTCAGGACCCATTCCTACAGCGGGTAAAGGAATTGAACTTTTCAATAGACTTCTTGGCCTGAACACATGGTTGTCAAATGCATGTATCGCCCATGGGATAAAGTTCATTGATAACTTCAGTATCTTTTGGAACTGTAAGGAGCGACTTAGACCCGAAGGATCTAAGATTACTTGGTGCACACTTGCGTCATGCTGTTGGGACGGCAAACCCAAACATGAGTGTACAGATAAGAGCGAAGGACACAGCAGAGAGGTAATCAACTCCCAGCTCTCTCCCCTCACCAGACCCTCTTCTCCACAGCACCCAAGGTCTTCAAAGGATGTCTCTATCCCGGACTGGACCCCAGCGACCACCATCTACCTCCTCATCCTCTTATTAGATCATCTGTCCTGGCAGAGCAGGGCACGGGAGGAGGTGCAGGAGGTTCACAGAGCAGCAGCAGAATCACAACAAAGATAACATGCCACAATGCGTTCAGGGTCCTTGCCGTAGTTCTGCAACTACTGACAGCTGTTCTGAGATCAAGCCCAGCAGGATTCTTGTGTTAGTAAAATAAGGAATCGAACACGGTCAGTTTGTGGGGTGAATGGATCTAATCTGTTAACTGTACCTTGTATAACTCAGAATACAACAGAGACCAGTGTAAACTTCATAAAGCTGCTGTACTTAATGTTAGATCTCTGTCCAACAATCACTGTTAGTTAATGACTTCATCATTTCTCACAGTTTAGATTTTCTTTTTCTGACAGAAACATGGTTAACAGAAGACACAAGAGCTACAGTTCTTAATGAAACAGCACCCCCTCATTTTAGTTTTATGAATAAATGTGGAACCAGAAGGGGGAGGAGAAGCTGCCTTATTTAAAGTGTAAAGAGATTTCATTTGCTGATTTTACTTCCTTTGAATATCTTAGTTTTATTTTAAGGCGTGTTTTTAAAATCCTATTTCTAATCATCTACAGACATCCAGGACACTGTACAAATTTTATTGATGAATTTTCTGAATTATTGTCAGTTATCTCTACTGATTTTAACCATTTCATCTTAACTAGGGATTTTAACAACATGATGGATGGTAATGTCGAGGAATTTTCTTCCATACTTGACATGTTTGGTTTGTGGCAACATGTAAAAGAACTGACACACATTTGAGGTCACATTCTGGACCTGGTTATTTCTAAAGGTGTTGGTATTTCTTCTGTTACAAGAAACAGTTTGGCATCTGAAATCAACAACATACACTCTGAAAATGTTTTGTAAACACTTTTTACCTCAGTACAAAGTTATGTCCTTCTTATAGTTAACAGCTCATTGGCATCAGGCAGGAAAGATAGCTGCCATTAAGCCTCCTAAAGAAAAGAACTCTAGATGCCTCTATAATGAACAACTATAGACCGTCTCTAACCTCTTTTATTTCCAAGATTATTGAAAAAGTTGTATTTCACCAGCTTCATGACTTTTTAAATGAAAGTGGAAATCTTGATAAATTTCAGTCCGGCTTCCGACCTCATCACAGCACTGAAACAGCTCTGGTCAAAGTGTTAAATGACATTAGGTTGAATACTGATTCTGTTCAAGTATCAGTCCTGGTTCTGTTGGATCTCAGTGCTGCGTTTGAAACTGTAGATCACAGAATCCTGTTGCACAGGCTGGAAAACTGGGTTGGAGCTATGAATCCGAGCGAGTGGCCATGACTTGTGGAGTCCCCCAGGGGTCAGTCCTTGGACCTCTTCTGTTCAACTTGTATATGCTCCCTTTGGGTAAAATATTACAGAACTATAGCATTAATTATCAAAGTTATGCAGATGATACACAACTTTATGTGTCTCTGTCACCAGATGACTGCAGTCCAATAGACTTATTGTGTCAGTGTCTGGAGCAAATGAACACCTGGATGAAGGTGAATTTTCTACAATTAAATGAAGACAAAACTGAGATTATTCTGTTTGGTAGAAAGAGAAGAGGGTCAGCATTGGTAAACACCTGGAGACTCGGGCTCTTAAAACCACCAACCATGTTCGTAACCTGGGAGTGTTGATAGACTCAGACCTGACTTTCAGCAGCCACATCAAAGCTTCACTAAGAAGCTTTTTACCAGAAACATCAACAGAATTAAAAGTTTAGTCTCCCAGAAAGACCAGGAGAAACTCATCCATGCATTCATCTCCAGTAGACTGGATTACTGTAATGGTCTTTTAACAGGACTTCCTAAAAAGAGCATTAAACATCTGCAGCTCATCCAAAACGCTGCTGTTAGAGTTTTAACCAGGACTAAGAGATCTGAACACATCACACCAGTTTTGAAATCTTTACACTGGCTTCCTGTCAGTCACAGAATAGATTTTAAAACCCTTCTGCTTGTTTACAAATCCCAGAATGGTTTAGGCCCAGAATAAATCTGTGATATGTTCAGAGAATATAAACCTAGCAGAGCTCTTAGATCCAAAGACTCTGGTCAACTAGTCCAGACCAGAGTCCAGACTAAACATGGAGAAGCAGCATTTAGCTGTTATGCTGCAAACAAGTGGAACAAACTGCCAGTGGAGATTAAACTTTCACCAAATGTAGACATTTTTAAATCCAGGTTAAAAACATTTCTTTTCTTATGCGTCTATGCATGAAAACTGCATGTTAACTTTTTTAACTTATCTTGCTTTTAATCATTTTAATGTAATTTATTATTTTATTGTGATTCTTGCTATGTGTTGCTGCCTTTTACTATTTTTTGATATCTGTAATGCTTTTGTTTTATGTAAAGAACTTTGAATTAACTTGTACATGAAATGTGCTGTACAAATAAACTGCCTTGCCTCGATGGATTGATGAGAAGGAATGAGGGACTATTATTTGCCATTACAAGCATGCCAATTTCACATTTACTAAAATCATTTATGTTAACACATCATTCTAACGGGTTATGTTTGGAAACAACAAACAAACAAGATGTCTGCTGGAGTTTCTTTTTTTTTTTTTTTTTTTTTTTTTCACCTGTCTTGTCCAGCATCGTTGCAAACAGAATGAATGTCTGGCTGCCGTCTGATGCCGGGCAATTTTACTCTATCAAGCAGGGATTTATACTACATGTATAAAGTCCCTCTTGATGATATGAAAAACTTTATTAAATCAAACTCTTAATGCTGGACTCGACCGGAGGGGACAGAGAGAGAGAGAGAGAAAAGAAAGGAGAGAGAAGAGGGAGGGGAGGGAGAGGGACAGAAAGGGTGTGGGGAGTGCAGGTGGGGACTTCAGACATCATACAAAAGACCATGTAATCCATACTACTTACAACATATATAGCTAAGATCATCCTAGCCAGTAGGTCATTACAGAACTAGTTGATAATAGTAACAATAATAATAATCACAATAATAATAATAATAATAATAATAATAAGAGTAATAATAATAATAATAATAACAGAAATAATAATAAAATTTTAAGAATAATTATAAGAATAGAGAGAAAAGGTATATTGAGGAAAAAAAATATGATAATAGATATAAGTGAAACTGCTGTATTCAAGAACACGTGCAGAGAAACCTGTGTGGATGTGCTGGAGGACTCGGCTACACGGCGACGCCGAGACTATGTCAACATACCGAATATACGGAGTGGAGAAGTTCAGGAAGGAGTGACCATGCAGAGTGATCATGCAGATGCCACCTCACCTGAACAGAGGCCAGAGTCAGGCCAGCGGTCCCGAGACCCAGGCCACCAGCCCCCCCCGTAGGCAACAGACCCCGACCGGTCCACAGAGACGACCACTCGTCCGCCCAGGAAGACAGCAGCAGGAGACCCCAGCAGGAGCCGCCCCGCGGACCCAGGGCACCGGCCCCGGCAGGCCGAGGCCAGCAGTCCCCGACCCCCCCGAGCACCGGCCGCCCGGGACAGACGGGGCAGAGGGCCCGGGCCTAGGAGCGCAGGGACACCCCCCACCCCCACAGGCCGAGGGCCAGCACGCCACCCGGGGGTCCCGGCCCGCCCAGACGGCCACCGCCAGAGGCCAGCCCCACACCCCAGTGCCCAGCCGCACACCCCGAGAACTAGTCCTGCCCCCCCCCCCCCCCCAGACCAACACACACACAAACAAACACACACACACTCTCCTTCCACTCCTCCATTCATCCTCCCACGCATACACCATCCATCCCTCACATACTCTTTCCTCCCACACACACACATCATCCTTCCACCGTCCATCCTCCCACACACACACCATCCTTCCACCATACATTCTCCCACACATACCCATCTTCCCACACATACATCATCCTTCCACCATCCATCCTCCCACACATACACCATCCTCCCTCTCATACACCATACATCCACCTTCACATACCCCATCCTCCCACACACACACACACTATCCTTCCACTACCCATCCTCCCACACATCCACCATTCTCCCACACATACACCATCCTCCCTCTTCTACACCATACATCCACCTTCACATACCCCATTCTCCCACACACACACACACTATCCTTCCACTACCCATCCTCCCACACATACACCATTCTCCTACCCATACACCATCCTCCCTCTCATACACCATCCATCCTCCCACACACACACCATCCTTCCGCCATCCATCCTCCCACACATACCCCATCCTCCCACACATACATCATCCTTCCACCATTCATCCTCCCAAACATACCCCATCCTCCCACACACACACACACTATCCTTCCACTACCCATCCTCACACCATTCTCCTACCCATACACCATCCTCCCTCACATACACCTTCCTCCCACACAAACACCATCCTTTCACCATCATCCTCCCGCCACCTTATGTCCCGGGGGGACAGCCTCAGCCAGGAGGCGAGGAGACATGAGCCAGGCCCCCACCCCCCCACATCGCCCCAGCCCCCCACTCCCCACCCCCAAAACAGCACCTTCCCCCCAGGGCCAGCAGCCAGAATCCCCCGGGACAGCCCGCCCACGCCCCGGGCCAATGCGACAGGCCACCCGGCCCGCCCCGCCCCCGGGCCATCCATGGAGACAGGGGCGCTTAAAGACCCCATCCCCCTTCCCTCCCCCACTAGCGAGGGAATATATTATGTGCTGTTTGCAATTAAAAGAGTTAAAATTGGGGGGGCAGTAACTGCATTGAGGAGGGGGGTGGGGCCACCTGAGCAGTCCCACCCACCTGACCTCGCATGTTCCGCCCCCCAAAACGTGTTTGTATGTTGCAAATGTTATTTGTGCTCAGTGACTAAGTGGAATTAAAAGCTGGGAGGCATGCTGCCGCTTGGCGAAGCAGTGGGGCCACTATGATGACCCCCCTGCCCCGCCCAGCGCAACAAGCACACCTCCCACAGCCCTACCTGTGTATGTAGTGAAGAGTGGGGGAGGGGAGGGGTCAGGAGATGTAGGTCCAGAGGGGAGTGAACCTCCCCCCTGGAAGACGACCCGCCAGCGGCTTAGGGCGCCCCCGTCCCCCGCTGGCCCCGAAGGGCGTCACAGGCCCGGAGCAGCCACCCAACCCAGGCACGCCACGAACCCCCCCAGGGGCCAGCCACCAGCCCAAGGGGCCACTTTCCTCTTTCTGAGTGGGAGGGGGGCGAGGCGAAGGAAGGGAACCCCAGGCCCACGCCCCCGACACCCGGCCAGGGCGCCCCCCCAGAGGACACGTCCTAACCCCTGCAAAAACACACACCCTTTTTTTTTTTTTTTTTTTTTTTTCCCTCCAGCCACTCACACACCCTCACACACACCTCTATACACAAACACCTCAAAACGTGCACATACCTCCACACACACACCTCAGGCACATACCTATAAAAACACACACCGGTGCCTCCATACCCACACATGGAAACTTTCATACACACACGCCCACATACACACACACTCTCATACCCCTCCATACACATACACCACTACACACACACTCACATACATACCTGCATATACACACAAACACCTCCATACATACTCACGCCTCCACCCACACCTTCACTCCTCCACACACACATCGACCTCCACATGCACACACTCACATATACACATCTTCACACACACACACATACATCCACACATACACCCGCACACCCCTCACACACACACACATAGACGCACATACCCAGACCTTCATACACACCTACACACACGTACAGCACACACATCCCTCTACACCCACCCACACACACACATACCTACAGACACACACACACACACCCACCTATATATACACACACCCCCACCCAGGTTCTGGGGCTGCGACCAAGCACCAGGGCACGGACCAACCAGCCCCCGGCACGGCACATCCGGACGGGCCCAGCCCCCCCCCAGCAGCGGCAGACCCCCCACCCCCAGGAGCGGGGGGAGACCCGACGCCCCCAGAGCCCGGGGCCCCCACCCGGCCCACCCCGGGCCCGACCGGCCACCCGGCCAGGGGCCGACGGACACCGACCCAGGCACCCCTGGAGTTTCTAAAGATTAGTTTTACTGAGATAAAACTAATTTATATGTTGATGTTCCATGTATGTTAACCCGGGACTCAAACGTTCAGCTCCAATTTTGTAATTCAGACAAACAAAAAGTGTAAACTTTTCTGGTAGGAAGTAGAATTTTATTCCAAAGAATTTAGTTTTGTCTTTGTTTTTATTTTCCAAACTTGACAGCAGCTGGAGGTAAAAACAAATTATTAAAAATTATTTCTGATTAATAAACTTAACTTTATTTTGTTACATCTGCACAAATAATTAATGTAATTTTTCTATTATACACATGTCACTGGATCTACCTCATTCAATAAAGTAGCTCATCCTCAAATTATAGTGGAGACCAGGTCTTGTTGTCACATGGGTAAGTTGTCACATTGCAGATATTTTCTCCACTAGGGGGTACAACAAAAAAATTGGAATACTAGTTTTCGTCCTTTACATGGGCAGATGTCATGTACTGTCTCAGAAGAGTCATTGTTCTGTTTTATGCTAACTTTAAGCTAGAGCTAGTTTTAACAAACATGGAAGTTTGGGGCAACTTGGCTCAGTCATTTTGGGGTAAGTTGTCACATGTGACAAGATGTACAACGCACCCGCAATCTTTCAGAGTCTTGTAAACATGCTTGTCTCCGGAATATCAAATTGTAACATGTACTTAGACCACCTCATTGTGTATTCTTTGTCATGGGAAGAACACTTATTTTTCTAACACAGGTGTTCACACGACAACGCCTTGGCTGAATTTAACTGGCACCAGCTCGGTTATTCCACCATTGAGAAAGAGACAGATTTTCATGTACACTGATCACAGCCCTCTTGTATCCCTCCATCGCATGTACAATCACAATCAGAGGCTCATGTGTTGGGCATAACTCATTCGGGAATTCAACTTCTATTTATTTAAATTAATTCAGATTCGACACAAGAGGGTGCAGTCAACTTCACAGTTGATGCTTTGTCTAGATTATGAAACTGTAGGTAACTTGGATTTATATTTGCATATTATTAATTTCTAACATATCCTGTAACCCATGTAAGTTGACACCAAACCTTTTGGGTGTTTCAGCCCACAGCCTCTGGATATGTTAATCTGACCTAGACGATTGGGCCGCTGGCTGGATCCACCCGTGTCCTGCTGTGTTGTTCCTTGTCTGCGGTTGGCTGGCTGTGATGTCCCCGAACCAGGATTGGTTGCTTGCTCTACCTCTCCAGCTGGTCCTAGCTCATCAGCCCTATTTAAGGAGCAGGCTGACAATGATTCAGAGCAGCTGTGTGATTTCAGTACAGTTTGTCTCAATTTGGGGTCTTCTCTGTAGACAGTCAAACTTTGAGAACTTTGGGCATTTTGTGGGTTTTTGGACATCTTGAGATCTTTTGTGGCTTTGTTTGAACTCCTGAGAACCTGTGTTATATGTTTTTTGTTATATGTAGATAATGTGAAGTTGGTTGTAAGCCCTGGTGGCCCTTGTTGTTTAAACCTCCACCTTTGTGTTTGGCTTGTAGAGCCTCTGGGTTTCGTTGAGACCTCATTTTCTGTTATTGAACTTTATATTCCACCTTGTCACTGACTAATCACCTGTAAATAAAAACTTTTAATTAAGAGTTTGTTTGTAGGTTTAATGCTCACAGCCTCTTTTCCCTTGCAAGCTAGGGGTTACCAAACTCGATGACTTCCTGTGGTACGGTGTTAAAGTCACCTCCTATAATTAGTGTGTTATCTGAGTGACCACAGAGTGAGGTGAAGAGGGAGTGACAAAAGGAAAGGTTATTAACATTTGACCAATATATATTTGCAATACAAAACATTTTGAATAAATAATATCAATATTATATATCTGGCTTCTGGATCTATGATTGTGTTATCAAAGTTTAACCTTCTATTAAATAAGAGTTGCTACGCCTCTTTGCCTCTTTGCAGCCGATTGGAATTTTTCACCTCTTTTCCCCTGACTCGCTGTTTTATTTTCATAATTTTATTACGTTCATCTAACAAGTTTGTGTGTGTGTGTGTGTGTGTGTGTGTACTCTGATAGTGTGATGGAACAAAGACCTCTGCAGAGTAGTGAGCTGAGGTAAGAATTCATCTTGTTTCCATATTTACCACCTCCTCCTCCTCCTCCTCCTCCTCTTTCCCTCACCCTCCCATCTCCTCCTTCAATATCAGCTTGAATTATTTTGACCAGCACGTCATGGCTGAAAAATATCCATCCATCCAACAGGGGCCAGATCTATCTATCCCTCCTTCTACAGAGGTGCCCTTCATCTAAGTGGTAGAATTTAGCATCTCTCCCTGCACACACTCATTCACACACATGCTGGTGTAAAATTCAACATTCAAACTGTAGTGACATATTCTCAGTAAGAGCTGAGTTATTGCATGTTTCAGACCTTTGTCTCCTTGTCAGCTGGGATGATTCATGCCTCTGGGTGTCCCTGCTCTCTGGATGGGTATCTTTTCTTTTCTTTTTTTTCTGCACCCAGTTTGTCTGTTTCTTGCCATTTAACACTTCTTCATGAATGTACGCAAAGAAATACACTCTCAACTGATATATCCCCACCTCTGAAAACCTGACAACACTGTAAATCACTGCCTTGGCAGGGAATTGAGAGACTGCACTGAAAAAGGTCAAAGTTTGCTAGTCGTTTCAGTGGTGGTTTAGTAAAAGTTCAACAACGCAAAGTGGATGTTTTTTTTGTTCATAATGACTTGCAGGGGGCACTTTTCCCTCCCTGCATATTTATTCATGTCACGCAAATTGCAAAAAACAATATATAATTAAATTAATAGACATTAGGATTTGTGCAACTATACGGCCTAAAGGAAATGCAGAAAAGTCCATGATTTTCATGCTTAATTAAACAAAGTTTTAGAATGTAAATAAATCAGTTAAAGATGAGCATAACTTAAAATGATCAGTTTAGGGCCAGATTAAACCCTTCAATAAAACCACATTTTGTTTAACCTTGTCCATATTATTAATATCAAATAAAGCTGCCATAATTTAATTGATGAACATGACATAATAAGATTACATGTCACAAACAGACAACTTAGGAAAGAACCACTTTAAACCGCATTTGTGAGATGTGGAGTTGTTGAATTGTAGACATTTTAGTAATTTTGACCTTTGAAGTAAAACATTCCAGACCATTTTGGTCACATGCTGTAGCTGAAGAATTTTCCATCATTTTGCTGGAAGTTTTTCTTCTGATATGCTTTTTCACTCTGGATAAGCTGAATGCTTTTAGGACATCCATTAACCTCTGAAAGTTATAGAAGCTATTTCTTTTTCTCCTGCTGTGGCCACAGCCGCTAAAAGCCAATCTGTTCCAATATAGTATATGTTTCTGCCAAGTAGAAAATGTTGCTGCTACTTTTGCATTTATGGGAGCAGAGTTGATGCAGCCGGGGAAACTACAGGAGATGCTCCCTTCTTTCTCACAGCTCTGTGGACATTAAAAGACAGATATTTTAACCATTGCCAAGTGCTCTGTGCAATTTTGATATGCTATCTAATCAGCCAATCACATGGCAGCAACTCAACACATCTAGTCATGTAGACGTGGTGAAGATGACACACTGAAGTTCAAACTGAGCATCAGGATGAGGAAGAAAGGGGATTTAAGTGACTTTGAACGTGGCATGGTTCTTGATCTGAGTATTTACTGGGATTTTTTACACAACCATCTCCTGGGCTTCCAGAGAATGGTCTGAAGAAGAGAAAACATCCAGCGAGCAGCAGTTGTCTGGACCAGCATGTCTGGTTGATGTCAGAGGTCAGAGAATGGACAGACTGGTTGGAGATGATAGAAAGACAACAGGAAGTCCAATCAGCACTGGTTCCTACCAAGGTCTGCAGAACAGCATCTCTGAACACACAACACGTCCACCCTTGAAGCAGATGGGCTACAGCAGCAGAAGACACACCGGGTTCCTCCTGTCAGCTAAGAACAGGAAGCTGAGGCTACAACTCACACAGACTCACCAACACAGGATAACAGAAGATGGAGAAACGTTGCTGGTCTGATGAGTCTCCATTTCAGCTCCACATTCAGATGCTAGACTCAGAATCTGGTGGAAACATGAGAACATGGATCCATCCTGCCTTGGATCAACGCTTCAGGCTGCTGCTGGTGTAATGGTGGGGGGAGATTTTCTTGGTCCACTTTGGCCCCCTTAGTACCAACGTGGCCTGGTTTAACCAGCACAGCCTACCTGAGTATTGTTGCTGACCATGTCCATCCCTTTATGACCACAGTGGAGCATCTTCTGATGCTACTTCCAGCAGGATAATGCACCATGTCACAAAGCTCAGATCATCTCCACCTGCTTTCTAGAACATGACGATGAGTTCACTGGACTCCAACGGCCTCCACAGCCACCAGATCTCAGTCCAGTAGAGCAGCTTTGGGATGTGGTGGAACGGGAGATTCTCATCATGGATGCAGCCGACAAACCTGCAGCAACTGTGTGATGCTGTCATGTTAATATGGAGAAAACCTCTGAGGAAGGTTTCCTCCACCTGCTTCATCTATCATACCAAGAGTTGATAGTTGATAGAGTCTGGAGGAACAAGGGGTCCAACCCAGTAAATGTCTGTGTGTGTGTGTGTGTGTGTGTGTGTGTGTGTGTGTGTGTGTGTGTGTGTGTGTGTGTGTGTGTGTGTGTGTGTGTGTGTGTGTGTGTTTGTGTACAGCAGCAACTTTCAACATTGTGACTAAGTGTTGCTGCTGTGAAATATAGCTACAGCATACATGCTTTCGTACCGTAACTTGTGTCGACTGCAGGAAAGTTTATTTTCTTCCAACAAATAAATAAATGTTAAGTCTTCTGTTGAAACAAGCTCATTTGATCCTGCAGTGAATTACACAAACCTGCTGTTTGTAGGAGGTCTGCAGAGGGGTAAGCAGCAACAAGAAGCACTTTTTATTTTACATTTTTGATTTACTTCCTTATTTAGCGGAAGGTCCTGTTCTACCAGTTCTGGTCAGGAGGCCATAATCACAGCAAGGCAGCAATGGTTTATTCATTTCTGTGGATGTGCAGAATTGGTTGAATGTAAAAATCCTTTTTTTACATTAATGCAATTCTGTTATCAGCCCAATAAATATTGAATTCTGGGACAAAAAGCTAATTGTTCACATAAACAGAACATCTTCCAGGCTCTTTATCTGCAATCACTTTTCTTCCTCAGAGTTTTCTGTCATGTCAATCCCAGGGCTGCTTCATCTGGTGTCTGTACAGCTTCAGTCCTCACCGTTTCCATATCTGATGGGCTCAGTCCACCTTATCTGTCCGTGCTGCTGCGTCCAGATGTGCAAGCAGTGTTTAACCTGTGTTAAATAAACCCCTGGGCTCAGCAGGATGCTCCTCTACAGTCAGAAGAAAGATGTAATCCCTTCTGTGTTTGAATATGGCTTAGAGAGTCAAAGCCTCGCCGCACACCTGCCTCTCTGATAACAAATGCAAACAGCCAAAGCTGTTAGTGTGTGTTTTTAAAAGTGCTGGCACACAAAACGGACAGAGGGAAAAGGAAGGCGGCCAACGGGAAGGGCAGTTTGCTCCGTTGGAACCATGAGTAAAGGTTTATACAAAACTTTGAGTGAATTTTATGGCCTGGTTTTACACTTATTTCAAACAGCAGCACAGAGCAGAGGACGTGTCCCTGCGCAGAGCCGTCCATCAGTCCACACCGTTGCTGCACTTTCAGCAGCACTCTAACTTTTATGACTTTCTGTTTGCTTGTTTTCTGCTTGTTGACCACATGAAAACTTAGACATCCCATTAAAGAAGATGAAATAGTAATGGCAAGAACCAATAAAGGTTTTAAGCTCAACTTGACTTTGACTTACAACTGTCCCTTTCCCATGATGCTTTGTGATAGATGTTCTTTTTTTATAGTTTGGCTGAGGTGAGATTCATAAAAGTACCCTAAAATGAAATTCTCAGCCTTTCTGAGATATTTGTGCTGACCCGGAGGTCTTTTGATTAGCGTGTGCTTTTTCTCCGAGCTCTCGTCTCAAGCACATTTCCTAAGTCCTGTTGCCCTTTCTTTTTATAATCCACATTTACTCTGCACTCACAGAAATATTAATATTTGATGAAGACCAGTTGGAGAAATCCAGGGATGAACTCTCAACCATAAATTGAACTTGGCATAGTTTGAAATGTGCCTCCAGCCTGAAGCCTTTACAGGAGGACGAATGCCGTTTGCTCATTTAGGAATGATAATATTCTTTTTTTAAAGTCCTGGTACACCGTCAAAAAAGTAGGAGTACATTTCTGGCCCCTAGAGTACAGTCTGGACTTCAGCATCCACTAGGGTTCACAGCTGGATCTCAGGCAGGGCTCGGATTACACCAGGGCTTTCAGGCGAGCCTGATTCTCTGGTGTGCAAGTCACATGCACATGTATACTTATTAGTGCAGGTAACATGGTAAAACACATGGTTACTGCCAAAAAAAAGCTCTCTGGTACTACAGCATGCAGTTTGTTTAATCAGAATGTCTTTTAACAGCCACAAAAAGAAGCATATCAGGTGGCCGTTAGGTGTAAAACTCTGAGTGCATGTGAGTAAAAATGCAGTAAAAACGCTATTATACAGATTTTGTAGAACTTTCAGAATTCACAACACAGCTGTGAACACCTCACATTTACCAGAACAACACACTCTAGATTATATCTGCAGATTAGATTATATTACATATCTAGCCTATAGATCCTAAAACATCAGTGTGTATTAGATGTTAGTGAAGGGAGTGCAGACCCACGTGGAGCAAAGAGAATTATCTCTGTGAGAAAAGCACGGAAAATGAAGCAAGTACATGGAATAATATGTGAAGTGAACTCAGGGAATCACAAACAGACCAGCAGGTTGAAATGAATTAGATGACTCGATTCTTCAGATTATATGAGTTCAGGAAGATTAAAAACTGGATACAACTGTCCTGTAAATCAGTCATGACATAGCAAGATGCTAAAAACCGTCCGACCATTTTATTACAGCATGGTACTTATAGAGATGATGTATGTGCAGGCGGGTTCTCCTCTTCCTCCTCCCTTCCTTCATCATAAGCTGATCGGTTGATGGATTCTTTAAACGTCCATTTGTCTCTAATTGCCACTCGGAATAAAAACATTGCAACCGTCAGCTTATCCTCAAGACAATGTTAAATTAAATCACCTGGACGGACAGATTAACGTTACTTTGTTTTGTTTTTGTTTTGTTTTTGTTGTTGTTGTTGTTTTTAATGATTGCACATGACCTACAAAACATAATAAGATGTAGGCTATGTTACACTATTGGTATATAACACAAACCTAACGAATAAAATACTGGTGGAAGCATTTTGTGGTGTGACTTTAGTTACATTAGATTACGTTAGTGAAATTCGGGAGTCAGTCTAAGTTGTCCATCATTTTGGTCGCGCACCCGGTGCGCTTGTCCACTTTTCCCATAGCAATATATATATACGACATAAATGTTACAAATTACCTCCACATGTTCCACAAAATGGCGATATTGTTTTGTTCAGAGCACTTTCGTTCGCAAGCGACATGAATGGGGGGTGGGGGAAGAGGCAGAGGGAGTCGGGCCTTATAGTTTGGTCTGCAGGCAGAACCAACAGCAAACCTTGTGATGAAATGATTTTACTTTTTTCCCCCTTTAACACAGTTTTTGTTTTCATTTTCTATTCTTTCACATTCTTCTAATTGTTATTGTCAAGAGGAACAGCAGTTCGGTGGTTTGAGCCCTGACCACATGTTGAATGTCCTTGGGCAATACAGTGACCCTTAAGTTGCCTCTCATGTGTTAAATGGCATTTATAGCATGGTCTGGGTGAATACTCAATTCTGATTGGCTGGAAGGTGCCCATTAAAAAGTAATAATGGACACCTATAAAAGAAGTCCCAGTCAAATAGACTTATTGTTGTGAATTAGTGCTAGTTGGTAACCGTGACAACAGGTTAGACTCCGGGCAGCAGACACGTGTTAGATAAACTGCTGTGAAAGCAGCTTGCAGACTTATTGGGCTCCTTCAGTCCAGGAGAGACGAGAATTGAGCAACATTTTGTTGTCCGCAACGTTACAGGCAGCAGTGGCCAGGGTCCACAAACGTTAAACTCCGTCCTTCAAACACCACCATGGACATGCCAGTATCTTTATAAAATGTCACAATGGTAAGTGACCATGGTATAAGCAGGATAATGCTTACGTAGATGTGTGTGTGATAGAGAAAAAGCATTATCACTCTTTTGTGCTGTGTTGGGACACATTTGCTCCACAAGACTCCACAGAATCCTCATCTTTTTTTTTTTTCTTCATTTTATTTTTACAAAAGGGGCAGTGCATATTTATAAAGATAAAACATAAAAATGCACGATTATATCAAAGCTCATTTCGCTCTTTAGTCCCTTTGCAGGCCAACGCAGTGCAACATTAAACAGGAATAATTACAGAAGGAAATGAAAAGTTCACAATGAAGACAAGTATTGTAATAAGAAATATATTTACTGTATATGTCTGTTAAAAAAGGGTATTGTTGATAACAGGCTAGGAGTACCCCATCAGCCAGGATCTACACTGAAATGTTAAAGTGCAAAGTGTGTTACGTAATAAAATGCACCAATAAACTGCACAATTTTCATGTACTCAGAAGCTGCACACGGGGTCACAGTTCCTTATTCAACAGGTTGAAATAAACAGTGTTACAATTAAAAACAAAAAGGAAAACCACATGGGTTATGGTAGATACGGGGAATAGCTTTAATTGTGCATGAGCCAAGATTTTAGATGTTTAGAAAAAGATTTGAAGGTGGGCAGCTCAGGTAGAGCAGTCCCGAAGGTATTCCAAGTTTGCGAGGCAGGATATAAAAACACTGACTGTCCAGAAGAACGCACCTCTGGAGCTTTCTGTTGCACACTTGAACACAAAGTTTTTTAGCCTCAAGGACCCCTAAGCTGCCTAAGGTGCCTGTGTGAGTCTACTCACTCTTTTAAAAAACCTCCCAGAAAATTACAGTTCCTGATGTGAGTGTACATATCTTATACCAGCTATGAATGAACAAATAATCAAATTAAAGACATTTTTTAAAAGGGGGGATTGGAAGTTAAATGTTCATAGTCCACAGGCCCCCACTCATCTCAACATGTACATAGTACATAGTAATACATAGTATTATGTATTATGTTATCCTTAGGTGGAAAATAAAACTATTTTAGTCATTTTGTTGCAGAGTCAAGTCAGAATCAAGAGGAGATGTCTACTACTGGTTTTCTTGACAACTCGTGGGCATTAAAGCATCCTCACTAGATCCGTCCCCTCAACCACAAGAATACCACATCCATGGGGATGCTACACAACACTCAACATCACCCTGGATGCTGCCATCAGATTCACAATCAGCTCTCATTTTCCATCAAATAGTGAAATGTCTCAGTTTCTGATGTGTTGTTTTTCTTCTGCTGGGAATAAAATGTGAGGCGATGGGATTTGGAAATCAATGCATCCCAGTGCTTTTTGGACTGTAGATTGAATCTTTGCTGTTTCTAAGACAGATGTGACTCTCACTGTCTTGTGACTGTTGTCTCTTTAATGAGGTAATTAATGTTTCTCATTGTATTTGTCAGTGGCGTTAATGTTGTGACTGATTGGTGTATCACTAATTTATTCCCACCCTTTGCTCCAGGGACTGAAGATCAGCCTGACGTGTTGCTCTTCATACAACATGACTGAGTTTTAGAAGGATTTCTACACTATTTGAAGTTGTTTACAGTGTTGTCTCCTGGGAAGAAACAGGACTTCCTGGACTTAAGTTCTGAGAGTGTGCACAAAGGGAAAACACACTATTGTAATGCCACAGCTTTACATGATTCTACTGCTAAAAGGATATAAGCCAGCTTATCTGCATGTCAGTGTGACAAAAAGACAAGCATAGGTCTGTATCTACCAGAAAAAAAATAAATATACTTTTGTTTGTCATGTAGGGGACAATTCCCACTCGAGTTGAATGAGCCTGACAGTTTTTTTCTCTTTTTTTTTTTTTTTTCCGGCAGGCAATATGTTTCATAATGACTGTGTGCTGACAGTTTCATAAAACAAAAACAGCTTAAAAACCTATCGCCATTATGCAGGAACTTAGCGGGATATACAATAAGCTTCTCACAGATCACCAAATGGGGTGCTGTAAACATATTTTTAAAACTCTGACTTATTATGTAGTTAATTGTCTGCTTCAGTCATATCACACTGAACTGGAGCAGCTACAAGTCATTAGCAATTATAAAAAATCTCAAATATATCCAGATGCTGGGGGGCACTGAGGATCCGAACGTGGTGCTGAAGGAACAGCTCCTCTTCTCTGACTGCACACACGAACGTCCTGAACGTCCACGTCGCTGTTAGAAATCTGACTTTTACACCTGCCAACATTAAAGAGAAAAGTCCACACCGATAATCTATCCACACAAATCTCAGATCTGCACATGGAGTTACTTTAATAGCAGCTACTATATAATAATTATTGATTGAGTCTAATAAAATCTGAAATACACAGTTTAATGAAAACAATCTGATTTCAGGTTGATGTTTAATTTTCTGAAAGACAGGAAGGAAAATAAATACACGAAAAATAAACAGCAGCTCTAAACATCTTAAAGACAAAGAAAACTGTTCTAAACATCTGACACTAAAGTAAATGTAAATTATTTTCATAAAGTTTTTTTTCCTGATTTAATTTTCATTAACATCTGCATATTGTCAAAAATAAAATGAAAAAATGTTTTAATGTTGGTGCTTCTGTTATTAAAAAGCTACTTATGTTCCTGAGCAACTATCAACCATCAACCATGAAACAATCGATACTTCTTTCAAAAAAGAGGGAAAACAACACATCTGCTAAAGAGCTGGAGTTATTTTGTCCTTCTTCTATGTTCAGATTTGCCTCAAATTCAGCAGCTGGTTCAGGATGGGGGCAGAAAAGAACCATTGGGTCAAAAGCAGATGAATGTTTGTGTATTTTCTTATGGAGGCTTGAAAAGATGCAGAAGTCCTCTACTGTTATTTACAAAGAGCAAAACGAGTTCGGATTTAAAGAAACTAGTGTTATGTTGATGGTAATTACAAGGCTCTGGATGAGCTCGCCAAAGTGGTGAGTAATTTCGTTTAGGTGCCAACTAATTAGACTTTTCACTAGTCACATTTTTTTCAGTACAACTAAACACATTTCATCTCACGTGTTTTTTCAAATAGTTTTTTTTTCAGGAAAATAACATTCTTTTAATTATATCTTTTCTAGCAAAGTAACTAACTAACCAGCTGACTTGTTTATATTATCGCCTAACCACCACATTTTTTCTTTTAAACATCTTAATTTTAAGGAAAAGAGGAAAAAGAAAGCGAGAACGGGACAGAGCAAGAGATAAGACGAGTCAAGATCAGACTGACTTTTACTGGCTGAAGAGATCTCTGAGAAGAGACGGGATGAAGACGATGTTGGATCAGCCATCGTTAGGGGATATACGGCTATATTATGTTTGAAAAGTTGATATTTCTAATCTATTTAACCCTTAAAACTCTACTAGAGCTCAGTTGCCCCTGAGTGGTATCACTAATATCATCATCAGTGTCTCAGGAGCAGTGGTGTGTAGCTCTGTGGTGTAAACTGTGATGGATAGTTACCCGTTACCTAGCTTATCTTGTTCCCCATGTCCGCATCACCTCTTCTTTGACCCCTGCCCTTACCCGCAGGTTCCGCTCTCGCCTCCATAAGAGGGAGAGGGTGGCTTCCTGGTCTAAGTTTCTTGGTGGAGTTATTACTCCATACGGTACTGTTCGTAATGCTTACATTATTGATCTCTTGGCTGTAGAGCTTGAGAACCTTACTGTTATTGTTACTTCCGGGTTTGAGTCTTTGACTCCTGAGCTCAAAGCCCCCCACGTCGGATGGCCCTGGATTTCCTGCTGGCTGAGCAGGGTGGTATGTGACAGGTAATTGGTTCTGAGTGCTGCACCTGGGTGCCCGATGCTTCTGAAAACCTCACTTCTGTTCAGCAGCACTTACATGCTCTTTTCCAGGAAGTGACTTCTCATGATGATCGCCATGGCGGGGACTTGTGGGCTTGGCTGTCTTCTGGCCCCTGCTGGCAGGTCACCCTTACGTTTTCCACCCCTGTGCTTTCCATTCTCCTATTATTCTGTCTTTTCGCCTTCTGTTTCCTCCCCTGCCTTAGGGCTACATTAACCAAAACTCTCACTTCCTCTATGGCTTCCATGCTGCCGGCTCAGTCTGTTGTTATTGTTAACAACTGTCCTTCCTCCTATGAAGACACTGGTCTGCCTCTGGATTTTGACAGTGAAGATGACTCCTCTGTCTGATGTGATGTGTGTTGTGGTTTATTTTCTGTTGTTTCTTCCAAACTTTGCTTTCCACATTGTTCATGGGTTTTTCTTGTTTCCCATAAAAAACAGCAGCTCTTTTTCTTCTTCGTGCTCGTCCTGCCGTTGTGGTGGGGTCATTTCAGTTCATAGCTGTATTTTGTCCTGTTTCATACTGCAGTGATGGGTGTCCAATTTTGTAGTTTGATATGTATTTTGATTCTTTTTGTTGTGATTTTCATGCCTTTTTCATCTGATTCTAGTTTGTGATAATGGTAATCAATCATATTTACTGATATAATAATCACACGTATAATCATTGTTTTTATTCATATAATACATTTATTCATTTATTACCTTCAGTTACATTTTCATAATGTGTATTTTCCTGTTACAGAACATTGAGGTTCTTGTTTTTCTGTTGGGTTATTGTGCAGGCTTGTGTGAGGTCAGGCTGACCACTTTTCTTCCAGACTCCTGATATGGGAGAAGTTGAGACTGGTGGGTGCACCTGCTAGATAGAGACAGTTGTTTAGAAATACCGACCTGTTTGTGTTTGTGAAACGGTAGAAGCCTTCTAGTCTCCCTTCTCCTTTTATCAGTTCAGAGACTGGCCTTCAGCTAGAGTTGGGTTAAATAAAACTGTTTTTCTTTGATGCAGCAAGTTAAAGTTCTCTGCTGGCTTCTTGGAGTCAGGACAACAGCTCACAACTTGCAAGTAATTCTGTATTTCTATACTTTTCCTGTAATAAACTTTTAAATACTTTTACTTATCCCAGACTCTTGGTGATGTTTGCTACTACACTGTTCAGCCTTTATGCAGCTATTATCTATTGATACATTCATTTTACATCATTTTAGCCTCATAACCCGACAGCTGAGGCTAGAAACATCATGTCTGATGCTGATTGGGGTTAAAAGCTTAAGCTTTTACATATATTTTCACATAAAAAACAAAAACAGGTGGACTGAAATAGCAAAAATGGCTAGGAGTTTTAAGGACTAATACCTGTATCTGATCTATTTATTCTTAAAAAGAGATAACCATTAGATAGACCAACCAGTAAACATGTTCCAGTGATACCAAGGCGACAGTGTGATCAGCATACACAGTGTTAGCTCTGTTTTCCTGTAGTGTTTCCCATTAATTCACACTGGTGATGTCATGTTCTGTAAAAAGGAAAACCTGCCAAGTCATTTTAGAAAGCTACAGCTTTGAAAAGATTAAGAGGATTAAAAACAGAACAGAGTTTTGTCCAAACAGCAGAGCTTCAAACGGACAGCCCTATTCTGACGGCGTTTGGACAATGTCCCCGGAGCCAGAATCAGAGCTGCCTGTTCCTCTTCTTTCAAACAAGCTACAGAAGCAAAACAGCTTTTTCAGATTCCCTCACACTCTTCTCCAATTTTCCACTCTTTGTTGTTGATCTGAATGAAAATGCAGCACCTCGAGGCGGTCGTTGTCATCTTGCACTTAAATCCACAACTTCACCGAGCTGGACTTAAAGGCCTGAGCTAATTCAATCAGAGCATCAGGGTATATAATGATTCAGATCATTTAGTGTCTCCAGTGCTCTCTGAGTGCCGGTTCATGATCTCCAGGTGACTCACAGGGCTGGAGATTTGCCCACTCTCCACGTCCATCATTCACTGAATTAAAATGATGTGAGCTTTATACTGTATTAATTCCACACAGCTGTGTCGGTACTTAGCAAGGCAAGGGCTTCATGGAATCCATCACCATAGTGACAGGGCAGACATTTCCCCCTGCACTGTTGCCATGACAACTTTTCAGACTGTGTATCTATTTAAGTGCCATTGGATATAAAAGCTTTTACAGGTAAACTCGGTCTGAGAAGTTTTACCTCAAATGTCCAAACAGGTGACACGCTGATGGAGGTTGGCTCCTTACTGCACATATGGTTGCAAATACAGGTTGTGCTCACTCTTGAGCACCATTAGGACCCCCCTGTCTTGTACATACCAGTTCCTGGCTGCCTTCCACTAATTGAAGTGTTTGCATTGAAAGAACTGGGGAAGGTTCTGAGGGGCCTTTCTTAATGAAGTCTGATCTCATTAAAAGATACAGCAGCCAATGTGAGCATGAAGAAAAACATGCACACACTAAAGAGGTGAGAGAGAGCATCAAAGCCCTGTTCTTCACACAATGCCACCATTAGCTATTTACCAATGGCTAAATTAAAATGTGTGGGATGGGCATGATCATTCAGGTCTGCATTTGTCAGGGTTATTCGTTCATACGGTCACCCTGGGTGATCTCCACGTACTGATGCTTTGACACTAACACAGGGCATATCGTGTGTGCATGGAAAGCCAAGAACATTCAGCTAGAATGAAAATTCTACTAATGATGGAACATATTCTCTACACATTTTACATTTTGTGATCGATTCTCCGTCGGGCTGTTGTCAGTAATTACCACGGACCACAGAAAAGCCTGGACTGTGATGGATGACTGCAGCGTTGTTGGACACCATCACTAATGCAAGTGGGAAGATGTGTAGCAGGAGTTTAATCTGTTTATCTAATTTTGTTCTACAGATACTATTATTTGGAAAAAAAAAGTTTATTATTATTTGTTTGACTTTTTTAAAAGTAGATTTTAGTTTCCTTCTCTGTTTGATGATGGCACATAAAGTTTCTCCTGTCACAGAGAAATATGTTACGGCCCACCCACCCAAACAGGATTGATTTAGACTACTGCAAAGTGCCAGAGAGTAATGCTCTCTGCTCTGAGGTGTGGCGTCCATAATGAGTGACAGCTCTCAGATGAGCTCAATGAGCCAAACTAACTCAGTATACAGAGCTCATCTGAACCAAAACAGTTTATACAGCACTGAACCATCGAATGTGAAAGATTCCAGCCACAATCCAGCTGAGAGTTAAGTTTCATTTCCCCTCTCAAACTCAAACATAATAAAATGAAATGTAAATGCAACCAAGTAAAATTACAATGCAATGTGTTTCAACTTACGTCAGACATCTCAAAATAGTTGTGCAGATGTAACCCTTCATGTGGAGTTCCCCAAGGTTCCATCCTGGGGCCCCTTCTGTTTAACATCTACATGCTCCCACTAGCACCATGTCATGAATAACATTACGCATAGTTACACAGATGACTCAGATATATATTACAATGTCACCAGGAGACCGAGGCCCCGTACAGGCTCTTGGTAAATGCATTGAGGAGATTAATGACTGGATGTGCCTGAACTTCTTTCAGTTAAAAACAAAACATAAGTGACTGCCTTTGGAGCCATAGAGAAATGATTAAAGGTCACCATAGATCAGAGGTCACTAAAAAGCGGACCACGGTCCAGATCTGGACCCAGAACCTGTCCCATATGGACTCGAGGTTAAAATATAAAATCTGACGGGGTGCTTTTACTTAAACTGGCGCAACTTTTACAGTCTTTACGGTAGCGGTCAGGAAACATGTGGACCAATGTACGTGAGGTAAGCCATCCCACGTTATGCACTCAGCCAATCAGTGGGTGAGGCTCCCAGAGCAGCGGTAAACTGCCAGCTAGATAAAACAAAGCAGGGATAAAGCCGACTGTGCTGGAGATAGGCAGAGTTGCTAAATCTGCCTGTTATCAGCGACTTTGAGCTGGTTTTTCTGTTAAGTCTCTTGTAAATATTGTCAGTTGGGGGTTTTTGGGCTTGTTTTTTTTCTGAGTGTAGTTGCTTATTTGGGCTTGTCTGTTATGAACCCCCCCGATTCTCTCACAGCTGTCCACAATATCGGATATTATGTTAGAAGAGACCAGACTATAAGAGGGGGGATCTAGGTCAGAATTTCTGATAGCCACCTGAATGTGTACCTGCATTATAATGAACTCAGACCTAAATATAAGTTTTCAAGACTTCACTCGTCTTAAGACATACATGCAGAGAAATGCATGTGATCCACATCAATGACCTTCCAGCCACTGATGTGGGCCCCATGTTGAGGTGCTGGCTGCAAGGCAGGTGGAAAGGGGTGGGGGTATCCCCCAGTGAAACAGAGGACTGCCGCGTGCGTGCTATCCTCTTCTCTGCAGGTCGCTGGTGGGCTAGGCCCTACGATGGAGAAGAGGCGCAGGACACAGGTGTCGGCCAGATCCCACTGCCACAAGCTGCCAGAAGCTGCAGAAGACTGGTGAACATTTTTGAGACTGGAATATGGTTCACCCTTTTTATATTAATAAACTGTTTTAAAAACCTTTTACATTTTTAGTGTGGTTTAACTCTGCTTCCCCTGATCCAAAATGACCCATGGTGGCGCCCCTTATCGGGGCCATGACACCACCCGTGACATGGAGAAGCTGCATTCAGCTTCTATGCTCTACATGTCTGGAACAAACTCCCAGAAAGCCTCAGATCAGCTGAAACACTCAGTTTATTTGAATCCAGGTTAAAGACCCACCTGTTATCTGCTGCATAGAACTAGTTTTTATTTAAAAAGTCCAAATCTGCATCTGTTTGAAGCTTGAATTTTTTAAACATTTTTATTTTTGTTATTTCTTTTATCCACTGTTTTTGTTTCCTTCTGTTTTCTTTTTAATCTTAAATTAAGATTCTTCTTTGATGTTTTAATGTTTCTGTAAAGCACTTTGAATCATGTTGTTGAATTGTGCTAAACAAATAAGCTTGTCTTGCTTTGTCTTCTTTAAAATTAATCCTGTTGACAAATGAAAAACTGCAAACTGGCTAAACTGGGATACTAAATAGTTATATCCCTCATAATTCTTTTCTTTAAATGTATATGGCTCTTTACTTATGTCAGTTACAACATAGTGAAATGGGGAAACTCATGAGTGAGTTGGTATTAAGTTCAGGCCTTTCATTATGTTATTTTAACTCCTCTTGTATAGGCTGATGCCTCAATCTAGGAATGAGTGGAATTACCTTTATGTTGTGTGTTGAGCCAGGCTAAATCTTGTGAGTGGGCTGTTTTTTTATTTTTTTGTTTTTTTCTACTTGTTCAAAGCTCATAGCGGGGAGGAAAATAATGATCTGCCTGGGAAATGAAGAGTTTACTAGTGCTGGGCAATGATTAAATGTTTTAAATTGCAATTAATCGCATGAAATGTTGCATTAATCGCGATGAATCACATTGGTATTTGCAAAATGTCCTTTTTCTTCAAAAGAAGGCCTACTGCTATATACAGTGGGTATGGAAAGTATTCAGAAGCTTTTAAAATTTTCACTCTGTTTTATTGCAGCCATTTGCTGAAATCAAAAAACTTCATTTTATTTCTCATGAATCTATACTCAGCACCCAATCTTGACAGAAAAAAAACAGAAATGTAGAAATTTTTGCAAATTTATTAAAAAAGAAAAACTGAAATATCACATGGTCATAAGTGTTCAGGCCCTTTGCTGTGACACTCATATTTAACACACATGCTGTCCATTTCTTCTGATCCTCCTTGAGATGGTTCAACTCTTTCATTGGAATCCAGCTGTGTTTAATTAAATTGATTGGACTTGATTGGGAAAGGCACACACCTGTCTATGTAAGCCCTTACAGCTCACAGTGCATGTTAGAACAAATGAGAATCAAGAGGTCGAAGGAATGGCCCAAGTAGCTCAGATACAGAATTGTGGCAAGGCACAGATCTGGTCAAGGTTACAAAAGAATTTCTGCAGCATTCAAGGTTCCTAAGAGCACAGTGGCCTCCATAATCCTTAAATGGAAGAAGTTTGGGACGACCAGAACTCTTCCTAGACCTGGCCGTCCAGCCAGAAGACGGAAGAAGTAGAACCCAAAGATCACTGGGCTGAGCTCCAGAGATGCAGTATAGAGATGGGAGAAAGTTCCACAAAGTCAACTATCACTGCAGCCCTCCACCAGTCGGGGCTTTATGGCAGAGTGGCCCGACGGAAGCCTCTCCTCAGTGCAAGACATATGAAAGACTGCATAGAGTTTGCCAAAAAACACATGAAGGACTCCCAGACTATGAGACATAAGATTCTCTGGTCTGATGAGACCAAGACTGAACTTTTTGGCGTTAATTCTAAGCGGTATGTGTGGAGAAAACTGGGCACTGCTCATCACCTGCCCAACACAATCCCAACAGTGAAACATAGTGGTGGCAGCATCATGCTATGGCTGTGTGTTTCAGCTGCAGGGACAAGACGACTGGTTGCAATTGACGGAAAGATGAGTGCGGCCAAGTACAGAGCTATCCTGAAAGAAAACCTCTTCCAGAGTGCTCAGGACCTCAGACTGGGCCGAAGGTCCACCGTCCAACAAGATAATGACCCTAAGCATGCAGCTAAAATAACAAATCTTGAAACAAATCTGTGACCTTTCTTGATTGGCCCAACCAGAGCCCTGACCTAAACCTAACTGAGCATCTCTGAAGAGACCTGAAAATGGCCGTCCATCAACGTTCACCATCCAACCTGACGGAGCTGGAGAGGATCTGCAAGGAGGAATGGCAGAGGATCCCCAAATCCAGGTGTGAAAAACTTGTTGCATCATTCCCAAGAAGACTCATGGCTTCACTAGTTCAAAAGGATGCTTCTACTCAATACTGAGCAAAGTGTCTGAATACTTATGACTATGCAATATTCCAGTTTTTCTTTTTATAATAAATTTGCAAAAGTTTCTACATTTCTGTTTTTTTTTCTGTCAAGATGGGGTGCTGAGTGTACATTAATGAGAAATAAAAAGAACTTTTTCGATTTTAGCAAGAGTGAAAAATTTAAAGGGGTCTGAATACTTTCCTTACCCACTGTAAAGAAAATGCAGTAAATTTTTGGTTTACAAACCTTAAATCATGGGTCTTCAACCTGCGGCTCAGGGGCTATAAGTGGCTCTCTGGACCTTCAACATTGGCCCTTAATACATGGCAACAAAATGCTAAAGAAATAACTAATGCTTTTAAACATAGATCTATTAACAAATGCACGTTTTTAGCAGTTTTGCAGTTTTTTCATGGAATAATTGCATTAAATTTCCACAACATAATGACAATAAAAAGTTGTAAATTCATTCTGTAAATTAAGGCAGCAGAAGAATCACCGTCAAAAGCTGGTACATCACTACCGGTAAGTTCAAAACGTTAGTGCTCAGTTTGGATCAGCACTTACCCACGATAGTGTCACTACAGAAGGTAGAGCTTAGTGCGCACTACACACTACCTTCCAGTGCACTCATGTAAGTGCACGGTTTGAAACACACTCATGTTGTTGGTTTTCCTCTTTGCAGTTAGCTAGCTAACGGTAGCAGGGACAAGTCAGCAAATTAGTGTATGGAGGCGAGGAATCGTGATTCATGAGTCAGTAAAATGATTCATTCATGACCCGCACTACTCTACTGCAGAGATGAGGGTTAGTGGTGGTCCTCACAAAAGACAGTTACCTACTTGTCAAATAAATAATAGATGTCATGGCCATCATTACTAGCGCAAAGCATGTGCTTTAATTTATCTGAAATTAACAGGTTTCCATTCATTAGTAATCTGATGTTTCCAAAGGGTCACAACAGGTAGGGCCATGAACTGCATTACTAGTGTTTTGTGCTGATGTGTGGTGTTGTCGATTATATATTTTATTTAGTTTTATTTTAGTTCTGCTTTACATTGAGCCTAAAGTTTGACTGTTTTTCATCCATCCATTTTCTTTCCCACTTTCCGGGAAAGTCTATCCGAGCAACTAGAAGGCGAGAGGAAGGGTACACCCTGGACAGGTCTCCAGTCATTTCACTGTTTTCAGATGCAACTAGAAGCACTCAGAGAGAGCAGACCTCTGCCAAGCCATTTTATTTTTCATTGCTTTTTACCAATGACTGCATGCATTATTTTTGAGTTAGAAGCTCTAAAGGTAAAACTGTTCTTATCTCCAAAATCCAGATTTTTAAAAGAAATTAAAAAAAAAATACAAATGTTGACAACAGTATAGGTGGTTTTCATGACAATTATGTAATGCTATTATAATAGGGCGGCGTAGTTTCCCACAACTAGCTACACAGTCCAGGAACTACGCCACCGGTTAGGTTTCTGTTAAGGGTACCACAGGCCAGAGACGAGTCATATAAAACAGTTTGGCTTTATTAAACAATCCAATATGAAAATAATAAAGTTTAAAACGAGTCTAAAATAATGTGGTAAAAAAGGAATTCACTGTCAGGGCTGACCCAGCATGCGGCAGCTCCAATCATTAACAGGAAAAAAAGGGGGTCCATGTTCTAAACACCCGTGTAAACATTCACACTCACACTGCACAGCAAGAAAGGGAATGTGGACCACCACCAGGGATTGGGCGGCTGCCCTGGACCCACAGCACCTGACAAAAGAAAAGGGGAGGGAACAGTTAAAACACAGAGGCCACAGTGCTACACATTAACAAAACAAAATCAATAATCCAACACAAGAACATGCACAAGAATTAAAACCCAAAAAATCATGCAACCTAACTAAACAGCAAAGTGCTATAAACAAGCAAAAGAATGAGTCAATTAAGATGGCACGAGCCTGGTAGGCCAATGAGTCCAGGTGCCGCAACCAGACAGCATCAGAAGGGGTCGGAACACCGTCCGTCCGTTCCACACCGGGGCTAACACAGGCAGGGAGACAGACGGAGGAAAACCCCGTAGAGCCAAAACAGTAGCAGTGATCCTTCACGGCGTGATGGCGGAGCACAGCCCAAACCTGCCGCCTCTAGAGGGAGCAGCGGAAATTAATAAGGAGCTTCAGACCACCCATTGAGTGTAAATCAACTTGATACATACCGCTGGGTTGGCATGTACAGGAACCTGGAAAGCGTCAAAGGCCTCAGGTACCGCGATTCAGTTGTCCAATAATCTAAAACATGTGTACGAGAGTCAGCTGGAGGCCGAACGAGCAGGCAAACAGAAAAATAAACAACCTACCGGAGCAGACATCCAGCCGCGTGCACCGCATTCAGCGGAGTAGTCACCCCCCCACACTCCAGCAGCCACTCGCGCTGTGTGGAAGCCCGACCCTCCGCAGCCAGCACGCCAAGTTTACAGCTCAGCCACGCCAGCCACAACCACCATGGGAGATTGAAGGGGGAAAAGGACCGGCAGAGCGAACACATCCGCTGTAGAAAGGGCTGTTGCGTCGCCCACTAATCAAGGTGATAATCCAGGTGGCTGGCAAGACTGGCAATGCCACACAGTGGCCAGAAGGAAAACAACCTCCTGCCTCACTATGTTGTACAGCTCAAATTACAACAATTTAGGGTGCACTACCCCTTCAAGTTTTCTCCATCAGTTTTTGATAGAAAATAACCCATAATGGCATCCAGTTGTGATCCCCTTAGTGTCAAGGCTAGAAAAAGATATGATTTAAAGCTAGTGGCCATAGGACTGAACAAATGCCTTCATGTCTACCCATCATCACATTGTGAAGATGCTGCTAACAAGAAACATTAAGAACTTTATAAAAATCCAGCCTGTCCTCCCCTTATAAACGTATCATGAGGTTGATTTTTCAAGCACCAAATTACGGCTTATAGAGACGTTTCAAAGTTAAGCGCCCCCTACCGGTCATGTAAAAAATGACTGTCAGCACGGCAGCAATGGTGCGTTCCAGCTGTCTCGTAATTCCAACCACCTCAGAATAGGTGACATCTTTACCAGGCATTTTACAACCGCTATATATGTATATATCCAAAGTAGCCAATTCTGAGTATGTACAAGTATGTCACAGCTAGAAAATAACAAATAAATTTAAATAAATATTGTGTACCCCGAGAACTCAAGCAAATTTGGGTGATAATGATTAATTAACCACTCATATTTAACCTCAATATTTCACAAACAATTCCATCTTAACAACAAATTTATCAACAATATTATCAACAACTCTGTGATATTTACACTACAAACTTATTAAAAACAAAACATAGCCTGTTAGAAAGAAAACCAATAAAGACAACATGGACTACAGGCGGGACCAGGCCTCCTGTCTCTGAATCTGGAATGTCGGGATTTTCTAAAACCTACCATTTAAAGGTCGCTTCGTCATTTCCGGCCAAAATACCTTCGGGTAACGCATTCCGAGGACGCAAGATAACGGTGCCCTCGTTTGACCCGGAAAAGGTTTGACGTAATTTCATTCATGAACTTCGTGATACAGGTAAGACTAGCATGTTTGTGTATTTAGCTTTATTTGTCTATGTTATTATTATTACTATTGTTGTTGTTGTTATTGAAGAGGTTGCATTTCAGACGTCCACAAGTTAGTTAATTGTAAAGTTTTAACTACTACTTTGCCAGGATCATTTGTGAATGCTGGCCTAAGGCATGCAACTTTAATAGGCGCTTTGCTAGCTTACAAATATGAAGCTAAAAAAATAAAAATGAAAAAAATAAATAATCTAACTGTGAAATATGTCCGCACAATAAATAATACCTCAACCAGACACGAGTGTCACCTGTTTGCACTTTGAATAGTGACCACTAGTGGATACCTGAAAGCAAATTTTAGTAATTCTTTCAAGTGCTAACAAAAAAATCAGAAAAGGGTTAAAATATTACTTACAGTATGATTAAATATGTTTTTTTCCCTTACGCCATCAAAATTCATTTGATGCATCAATACTCCTTAAATTCAGCTTTAATTTTTTGTACCCATCACCCCTCAATGAAAACTGACCAAAAATAGATAAATAAAATAAATTCTGCAAGCTTTGTGCACCATTGGCAAGATTTACCAATCAAAACAGAAATTTTCCTTTTATTGCTAATTTCAAATTGTACCTAGATGAAGTACACAACTTTCTTTATGGTTGTAAGATAAAAGTAAAAGACACAGTTTCAAAACTAATTTAAGGTCATCTGTTTTTTCTTTTTTTTTTCTAGCTCTTTAATTTCAATTTATAATTACTCAAGACTTATTGTCTTGAGATGGCTGAGTCCTTTAAACAGTGGTTGGAGGCAGGGAAAGACCTGGCAGACGAGTTGTCATCAAAAGTAGTAAGTTTTCATTTATTCTATTATTTTTTATGTAAATCATTCTCTTGTTTCATTTAACTGAACTTCTGTGCAGACCTGAAAAGAAAGTATGTACCAAGCAAAGGTAAATTAATGATCTTTGTTTTGTTTTTTTTTTTGTTTCTGTTGTTGTTTTTTAGCCCCCAACAAAAAAAAAGCGCAAGACAGCAGGGGGTTCACATGTTACCTGGAGGAAGCGGGAACAGGATGGGACGATTATACCGCAACGTATGAGAAAAACTCAATCTGGTAAGACATATCTGATATAGTCTTATGATGTCCAGTCACAGTTATTTCTCTTAATCCAGAACATTAATCTGTTTACAGTTAAATCTGGCCACACTAGTCAGTTTTCAGAAGCTGAGGTGTCACAGACTGATGATGATCCTCCAGAGCTCCCAAATCTTTGTATGCATATTAAACTCTGATAGTTTAAATAAGCTTGTATCTTTAGAATTACCATTAAACTATGAATATCAATCTTGCTGCCTACTGTTATGATGCATACTCAGTGACAAAGCCATCTAAGAGATTATTTATACATTACTCTCTGTATTTTACATTATCATATTTCTTTAAATATTTTTCTATAGAGCAACATCTTCAGGAACTCAGGGATCTCGTGAACTCTGTCATTGTCCCTGCATCAGTCCAAGTGGAGGAGACACCTGCCATGTCTACATGGACTAAAAGACAGTCCGCTGTTGAAAAAAAGTTCCGAACTGCAGTGCCAGAGCTGTTGGATAGCAAATTTGCCGCTGAGACAGTAACAGAGCATTGCTGTCATTTATGTAAAACAGCTGGGCAGTGATCCGGTGCCTGGGCTGCGTTGCTTCAGGAACTCAGTATTTCTGTCCAGCATGCGATTCAGCAGTCCACTAGAAACATGTTGTCACTTTCTGTGACTGTTTTTAACCCACAAGAAGATTAAGTTTTAGGTCAAGCCTAACAGTGAATTATTATTATGATGATATATTATAATGAAGATCTTATTTAATTCTGATACTGACTGACTGAAAGTGTAATTTTTTTCAGGTCCATACAGCCTCTATCTGCCTGCTGTGTGCTGTCCCCTTTGTTCCTCCAAATGGACCCCAGGGATGAGTGATTTCCTTGGCCTCAAATATTGGCCAGCAACCCCAAGGTTCCAGTTGCTGTTCAAATTTGATGTGTTCACATCATTTCAGCAGATGAAGTTAGACAGCCCAGCTTTATCACAGCAAGCGTTTATCAGAATGCTTGAACATGGAGCCCTTAGTACAGGACGGGTAGGTGCTCTGTCATTCAAATGTTTTTAATTCCAAACTTCCACGTCTTAAACTGACCAAAGTGCTACTATTCTTGTTTCCAGAAAGGCAGCATCTGCAGTGACACATTCCACAGAGTCTTTCGAGAATTTATCTTCTGCAATTACAAAAAAGAAGATCTGTGCCTGGTGGAGCCATTCAAGTGTCCAGCTTGTTCTCCAGATATGCTGCTATATCTGTGGATGGCAATAAAAAACATTATTGTTTCAGAAAGTCCAAAGGGTCAGTCCAATAGTTTTTTTTATTTTTAATAATTGATATATTAGCTATACTGAACCTTACCATGAACAAACAACTGTAATTGTTCTGGGAATCTCAAAAATGTGTCGTCAATTTGAAAATGTTGAATGAAGATGATCCCAAACAGTTTGTAGTTACATATGATTAGCAGTAACTGCAGTTAGGATTCATGAGTTATGAGTTAACATATATTTTAAATGAATGACAGCAACATTTTCATATTGTTAGTACCTTAAGTAATCTTTATATTTTTAATAGGATTGGCCTGTTTAGGAACAGCTCGTTCCATGGCCAGTAATTTAAAGATATTGTATATATTTGAACTTTTATACTTTATAACAATATAACTTAACACACATGTTGGAGAGATAGTACAAAGTTTTGAGTGATGGTTTGATTATGTTGTCAAAAAAATTCTTTTAACAGGACAGATGAACCATCACTTTTAGATGGACAGGATGCAGAAGTGTCTGCCTTTGTTGATCAGATAAGAAGTCAGATGAAAACTGTAAGGATCTATTCAGTTTATTCTAAAAAAATGTATTTGTGTCAGTGATGTATGTAACACATTATATCCTCTTTCAGAGGACTGGTCATGATGTCTGCGGGCCGGCAACATCTACTGCAGGACGGGAAACGTCACAGAAGTCCCGGCCAAGGTGGATGAGGAGGGCCTGGAAGTAGCTGTGTGCAGACACGGCGTCCTGCTGCAAGGCTTGAACCACTACCGTGGTGAAATTTATGCCTTAACTCTTCCTACAGAAGGAGCTGGCTGACATTACAAATGCAAAATTCTTTTGTATGGACATCGTTTGCAAGAAATCCTAACCATGGTGAAATGCAAAATTAAAAGAAGTAGCTTAAAACTAAAGACCATATTGGGATGGTAAACAGAAGTAGTCATTAATGAGACATTAATGGGCATCCATACATGATTACTTAGAATTTGTTGGTTGGACCACACCCAAATTGTCTGATCAGAATTAGTTCAGATTGACGAGGTGAAAACCAAATCATCCCACTCCTCATCCTTCAACGCTTACATTCATGTTTCAGATGTTGTAGCTGTAGGTGAGATGGCTAAAGTGTAGTCCATGTTAGTAACATCATTTAGTTCATTACATGCAGTCCTACTAAGACCTCGTCTAGAGATACACTTGCTTTAAACCACACAGTTGTGTGTGCATGTAATCAGCATCCACATAGTTGTGTTAGAAATGTTATCTAATGTGGTAAAAAGCAAGTTTATACATGCCGCTTGGCATTCTGAAAGATGGACTTCCAATATGACATTGATCTAAATACAGTCCAAACATGAGTTTAAAGTAGTCCTTGAGCAGACTTTGAAATATTAGCTGTGTCTACATATAAGAAAATAAATACAGAAACACATACTTCTGATAAACTACAGTGACGTGGGTCAGGAGCATGATTGTAAAGCTAAGAAACATATTTGTTTTGGAACAGGTGACGTGGGGGGGGCAGAAACCAGGAAGGTGCAGGAAATACAAGGTGAGGAGGTGGAACAGGTTAATAGTTTTCTCTCCAGGGCAGCTTTGACCACAAAGTACATGACCAAATCAGGTAGGTTGAAAAATGTATGCTTTTAATACATCATCAGATTAGAAAATAGATTCTAATATATTTGTATATAGTCCATATAATTACATATAACCTAAAATTTATTTTAAATTATTTTATAGGTCGAACAGACATGTTAACCATCCTTGCCGTGGGATGGAACCATCGGAAGGTGGAGCTTCTCCACAAGGCACTGGCAAAGAGATTTATCAAGGTAAGTAGTCTGCAGTTTGTGAATATGTTTTCATTTAATGTTTACATTGTGCAATTTTCAATACTGGGATTTGACAAATGTTGCTTACATTACATGCTACATTGTTCTGCCAATGCTGAACTAGTATCTTAAAACTAGAGGAAATGGTTGCATGCAAAGAACATATTTCACTAAAGTGTAAACTGTTAGAATGAGTCTTAGAAATTAATTGGCAATAATATGTGTTTTTTTAAACCTTCCAAATAGATTACAAAGCGAGCAGAAATTGAAGTTGCGAATCTTGAGTCACTCAAGCAAGACCTGAACATCTCTCTGGAGGACACACAACAGTGGGTGGAGGATGTCAAACACTGGGCAGCCACTGGTAAGCAGAAGGCCCCTTGTGAATTAATTTGAAAATATCCTGTCATACGTTTGGCTTCATTTTTCAGCCTTTTTTATTCCTGGATTTCTCTATTTTCTCTATTAGAGAGACATGATGCTAATAGCAGCCAGGAAGACCTCCAGAGAGAGACTGATGAGATCATTTATTCCCTCCGAAGAAGGAAGCATGATCTCTGTCGACAGAATGGTATTTACTATTGTGTTGGTCAGCAACTCAAGGTGTTGTTTATGCTAAGATTTTTTTCTTTTTATCTTAACAGACAGTAACCAAGCAAGGCTGCGCAAACGGAGGAATCTGTGTAATCTCAAGAAGAAACTAAAGGAGAGGATCCTGCACTACAACACTGTTTGTGCATCAGGTCAAACAATTGACACAGAAGCAGCATGCAGTCTCTCTGATGATGTCATTCTGCCCTGGGATGATGTCATTCTGCCCTGGGATGTGCAAGGAGATGGTAAGTTGAGTGTTTTTACAACAGTCAGTTGTGGCTGCGTATACATCATTTCCATCATGACTGGGCGATTTTGATGCCATTAATTTATTTTCTACTTACTTTTATGTGTCATTTTATTTATTTCATATTATTTGCAAAGCTATCTTGTTGATGTCAGCTAAAAGATTTTCACCTTGTGGTTCACTGTCTCCACACCCTGTCTTTCACTATGAGAGAAATTAAAAGCATAGTTCTCAGTAAAAAAAAAAAAAGGCGCCGCCAATACAAATGGTCATAAGCTAATATTTTTTGGGATCACCTTAAGCTTTGATTCCAGCAGCATTCTCTGTGTAATTGTCTCGATAACTTTCTGCATTGCAAGATTAATTTTCAGCCAGAGTTGCATTCATTTTTCACCAAGACCGTGTATTGATGATAAGAGGGTCCAACCACTGGACAAAGCCTCCTCCAGCACATCACAAAGATTCCCAAAATAAGGTTCATGTCTGAGCTCTTTGGTGGCCGATCCATGTGTGGAAAATCTTGTGTTCCTTGGACCATTCTTTCACAATCTGAGCCCCATGAATCCTGACATTTTCATCCTGGAATATGGCCGTGCCATCATTAAGATGTAATAACCTGCTCAGTCAGTATATTCAGGTAGTCAGCTGACTTGTTTCAGCTGAAAGACAAGTGCCCATGCAGTAATTATTCAATAGGAGACTCCTACCTATTTGCTTAGTTAAATCCAGGCAGTGAATCTTTTCTTTGGCCAGATAACACCAGCAACTCTAATGTTGTAGCATATTTAATGTTTGTTTTTATTTCTATTCTCTTTATTTAGTTGCTAGCTTCCGTTTGAAGAGGCGACTGTTTGACCAGGTCATGCTCGTCAGACGTGTGGAAGAGGAGAAATTAATCATTGTGAAGGAGATGACTCAGCATTATCAGTATCTAAGAAGGGTATTCGACAAACTGGACAACCTCCTTCACAAAACTGAGGAGGACATCAAGAACCACAGTAAATAATTGTCCAGTTATGTAAACAATCATTTATCAGTCCAGTGGGGATATTTTCACAAAAATGTATGTCTCAGGGTGAAAGTTTCAACTTCATTTTTGTCTTTTTTTACTTAAACTGTTTTTTATGTTTTACTTTAGCTTCATCTGCAGGTATGACAGAAGAAGGACACGGGGGACTGCGCTGCTGTCTTCTGCAGAAGCGACACATTCTTCTGGAGAAACTGAGCTCTGCTGCTAGCACCTACGCTTGTTTTGATGTGGACTCATCTTTATTCGTGTTGGAGGAAGACAAAGATGATGATGAAGATAAAGGCAACAGGATGACAGCAGTTCAGATCTTTCGGAGGAAGACATATAGACTGGCTGTGTGCATGTGCTTAATGTGTTACACAATCACACACTGCAAGCTACCATGAAGCAAAATTTAAACTCTGGTGGAAGAATATTTAGACCACTTTTTATTAAAATACTTACGTGTTCCAACTTTACTGTAATAAAATATGTAAATAGTCACGTGTTCCTTGTTAAATGTTTTGGATTAATGTCATGCTACAGTAACATGTATGTGAAATATTTGGTACTACAACAGTGTCGTCATAAAGTATTTTGTTATATGATTATTAATTCTGTTTTTCTCATCACATATTAAGTGCTGTGTGTAAGGACATGCGTTCAAATTTGGCCTGTCTATGGAGCCTGCTTATAAATTAAGTCACTTAATAAATACTACTTCTGCCATGTGACTGTTTTCTTTACACACAGTTGCCTATATGAGATTAATAATACCCTCATAAAGAAAGACATATTGTTAGATGGCTATTGTGACATAAAAGGACACACTTTTTGCTGTGTTGTCTGTGATTAGGTACTAAAGGATAACAAAAGTGACTTCCGATGCAGTCGGTCAGGTGTCTGTAGGTTTTTTGTTTTGTCTTTTCCAATTGGCTGCTCTCTATTTCAGGTGTAGACGTTGGGCAAAAGCTGTTATTTATGAAAACTGTGAATACTGTGGTTAGAAAATCTTAATTACACCCACATATTTACTTTTACACACCACATCCTCATCTACTGTAGGTCATAAGTAATTGACAGTTTGGCTGTACAATATGTTTGAAATATGTAGTATGATCCTATAATCTACAATTGTAAAGCCAGACAAACTACCAGCCTTTACCAACTTTAATACAAGCTTAAATATGGAAAATAAATAAGCATCTTTACTTTCTATCAACATATATTATCTAGTAGTAGTGTAATCACCAGTTCAGCTTTATTATTTATTTTATTAATGTAATACATGTTTTTGTAACCCTATTTTCTAGCTTCTGAAAATCTAAAGAATTACAATAATGACACTGATTTGTTCTCAGATGCATGGCACTGCTACAGGGAACTGTGGTTTTTAAATGTTTTGATTATGTTATAGGGGTCTGGTGAATAAAGAAGATGAATGCAGTCCCAGAGGTGGGGCACAAAGGCGAGCGCCTGGTGGCCCGGGCCTTCGCTTCTCGGGCTGTTTGTGCTCAGACTGAACGGGGGACATGGTCCCCCTCCTTCTGTGGGCTCGCAACCTGCAGGAGGGGCCATAAAAGTATAGTGCAGTGGGAGCTTGGTGGGCGCCAAGGATAGGGACCCAGGCTTTTTGGAATCCTTGGATGGGGTGTTGGAGAGCAATCCTTCCAAGGACTCCCTTGCGGTGCTGGGGGATTTCAATGCTCACGTTGGCAAAATGTATATGTAAGACCTGGTAGGGTGTGATTGGGAGGAACGGCTCCCCTGATTTGAATCCGAGTGGTGTTTTGTTATTGGACTTCTGTGCTCATCAGGGATTGTCCATAATGCACACTATGTTCAGGCATAAGAATGTCCACATATGCACTTGGCACCAGGACACTCTAGGTGATCTGTGATCCGGGAAGGGCTCAGAGTAGAGTCACTGCTCCTCCACATTGAGAGGAACCAGATGAGGTGGCTTGGGTCAGGATGCCTCCTTGTGAGGTGTTCCAGGCATGTCCCACCTGGAGGAGACCCTGGGGAAGGCCCAAGACACGCTGGAGGGGCAACATCTCCCGGCTGGCCTGTGGGACTGCCTTGGGATCCCCCCAGATGACATGGCAAATGTGGACTGGGAGAGGGAAGTTTAGGCTTTCACACTTAAGCAGCTTCCCCCCGGATAAGTGGTAGAAAATAGATTGATGGATAGAAGCGTTTTGCATCCAATTAAAAGATGGAAATGCTGAATTATATACAATACAAACATGCTTTTTACAACCCCTGTAGGTCAGTGTGTTTCTAAATTTCAAGTCAAAATCCTGTAAAAGTATATATAAAAGTGCTTTATGGGATATAATTGCACATTGAAAAAAAAAGAAATCCCTTTTTTAATTTAAAGATTAGGTATGCTCTGCAACATTATAGTGGATATATACATAAACATGATTAAAAAAATGTAATTTGGAATGGAACGCAGCCAACTGACGTCCATCAAAGTATTGGAACGTACCATACACCTAGCAGCATCCATAGCAACCACGGCAACAACGATCTCGCGAGACCTGAGAGAATGAAAGACTGGTTGAAATGGCTAAAAGACAGTTTTTCTTTCAGGTATCTCATTAATAGTCCATTTGGTATCATTTTCTTTGTTGTTTCACTCATATATTATATAGTCACGATTTAAATGTCTTAAATTTACGTTGTTCGACAAGAAATTGTGCCGTAATCGCGAGAATTTGAAACTTGACACCTTTCGAACTGGATCGGGAGTCTCAGTCCAGCTTATCAGCCGCGTGAATATATGACAACGACCTACCTGCTAGGAGGCATAGTACTGCCTTATGGTCCCTTACGAATGGGCTGATAACCACTGATAATGCCCATTTAATGGAGTGATAACAACCAAATCGGATCTTTTTACATGGATACCCCCATCAATATTAAAAACAACATGAGGGTAATACATACTAACCAAAGCAGTGACAAACTGCACCAAAACAGTTGCACAGAACAGAAATTAACCATTTAGTATGGATATATGTCTGCTTGTAACATGACAGTCCCCATGGTAAATACGATGACCTGGAGTAACTATAGCCACATAGCCAATATGGCTGTTACAAAAAAACACATTAATGGGTCATCTGTTAAAGTAATTGTATGTGATGGGCACCAGGAGTTTTGTGGTAAATAAATCTGAGGCTCAGGGAAGTGAAGAGCAGAAAAACCAAAAAGCTTATTCATCTACTATTGTGATTTTTGTGGCACCTCATTCCTGGCAACTTACTAATCATTTGGCTCCTTAACATGAAATAACTTGCATTTACTGTAATACCTTTTAATTATACAGAAATTCAATTTTACATCTTATATACCAGATTTAACATAATAACAGCAGTTTCTTTAGGTCAGCAGAGCGTGTGTTGGGATAGACTAATTCTTTACCCCCAAAGTATCCATAATAAATTAAACTGTGTTTGAATGTACATCAATGTAATAGCACACAAAGGTGATCTAAAAGCACAGCATGTAAGAAAAGCAGGGCAAATGTAGTCTGCACAAAATATTTTTATTAACATTATTTTACTCACGATACCTGAGTAAAAGCCATACTTCATAGCTGAATGCTACAAGAGATTACTCGTTAATGTCACTTCTTCTGTTACAGCTTACCAATTGAACATTTACAGAAACAGAAAATGCCAAATAATAATAATAATTACCATGTATAATACAACATCCAAACATAGAACAATGAAATTAACTATAACAGTCATTTTAGGGTTTTATATCTGAATATTTGCCTTTGGTTCCCAAGAGTTTTTCCACTTCATTCCACTGCAAGACAGAGAGAAAGACAGGCGGCCCAAAATATTACTGTTTCATTAAAACTGTTTTCATAATGTACCATCCTGACAATACCATTTACAAGAATATTTGGAGTATCCTGGTATGCATATATTCTTGTTGTTTACAAGCCCTACACCCAGTCCAGCATTCATCAATTTAGGACATTTCTTTTAAATCCACACAGAGCACTTGTTAAAGAATGATTTTTCCATAAACGAAATAGATCTGAATAGCCATTAGCAAATACTTAGTCAAGTCAAGTTTATTTGTAAAGCACATTTAAAGCCTTAGCTGGAAGGAGATTTGAAGAATGTTTTTTTTCTGTATGGAATCTGCATGTTAGGTTAATTGGTTACTCTAAATCAGGGGTGTCCAGCTCCGGTCTTCAAGGGCCACAATCCTACAGGTTTTTAATGTGTCTCTGCTCCAACACCATCAGACTTCAATTAATAAGTCGCTGTACAGAACTACACGGGCTTTTTGATGCATTTAATTTGAGTCAGGTGTGTTGAAGCAGTTATACACTGAAAACCTACAGGACAGTGGGCCTTAAACCGACTTTGGTCACCTCTGCTCTAAAAGCTCCCTATAAGTGAGTGTGAGCATGAGTGGTTGTCTCTGTGTTGGCCTTTTGATGGACTGGCCACCTGTCTTGGGTGTACCTGCCTCTCACCTGCTAATTGCTGGGAGAGACTTCAGCCCCCTGCAACCCTGAATTAGCTAAGTTATGTAGAAAATAACTAATGAAAATCTGAACATATGGCATTAATGAATGAATGAAAACTTTATTGTCATTGCAACAGGTGCAACAAAATTATTTTTCCAGTACAAACCCCATTTCCAAAAGTAGACAACAACAACATAAACGGGATCATAATATTGCACATAATTATAAGCAGGACGTGTCCAAAGTCGGTCTTCGAAGGCCGGTGTCCTGCAGGTTTTAGATTACTCCAGTTCCAACACACCTGATTTACATTACATGGATCCAAAAGCTTATCAGCTTCTGTACAATAAGCCACTGGTTAGAATAAGGTGTGTTGAAGCAGGAAAGCATCGAAAGCCTGCAGGACACCAGTCATGGAGGCTGGATCTGGACATCCTTGGATTAAAGTAAAAACAATCTAATAAATTATCATTCTGTAGCCACACTGTAAAGCATCGTTTACAATATTTAGGTAAGAGTTAATTGTGAATTTGGGTTGAAATTCTTCAGGTGTAATCATATCCATGTTAGAATGTGGATTTATGTAAAAGAAGACAGTACTATGACCTATTGATGTAAGCATCTACATATACAACTTTAGATATGAAATAAGAACTTGTTTAGTTGTTTTGAGTGTTTTGTACAATACAGGTAAATGCAACAATACATATTTACAGGTAAAAACTTCATACATACATTAAACATACATACCATCCAGAGCAAGGATGCCACTGCACCAAGACCTCCACACAGCCCCGGTAGAGACATAAAGACAAACCATAAAATTAAGGAACTTTTCTTTAGCTTTCCTTCATTTGTCTAAACCACAAAAATACAATCAAACAGACCCCCCCAAAGAAGAGCCGTCTTATCTTTCAATCAGCCGGTATGGTCAATAAGATAAAATTACAGAATTCGATTTGTTCTTTAGAACATTTGGTGAATGAGCCCATTTTATTGCAGTCATGTAATTGTTTTGTAGAAATACTGCAATCACCAAAACAACTGTTGAGTGTTATTTGATTCTTGTTTGTAAAATCTGGACACTAAGCCGAGGACACACAGGCAAATGCACAGCAAGGTGCACTTATAGGCCAATATATGCAGGTAGTAGCCCCACTGTTATAATCAGAAGCTTGTTTCTCGGGTCAACAAGCAAATATGTTGCTAAAAAGAATATTGGAATGGTTTTCCTACGTTTTCTTTCCAGGTTCACAAATAAGACTGAAAGCTACGAGCCATTACCTCATCAGTTCATATAGACTTTAAAAGTTTGCAGGCACCACTTTGCCTCTGTGTCCTGACCACAATAACACATGTAGATATAATTATGTTGGGATATTTATATGTTTTCATAATTAGTTTTTTATCGTGAAACATTTGTAACACTCTTTCAAACCAACCTCCCTGACTCTTTGCCTCAAAATTTTTTGTAGGGGAAAATGGTCATTGTTAAAAAAAACATTGAAAATTAAATTGAAATAAAATTAAAAACTTGAAACACAATTTAAAAAACAAATTGTTTAATTTTTGTTCCCTTTTAATAAAAGCATCCCTGTGCACTTAAATCTTCAAACTGTTAAAATCCAAATGTATTAATAGATTTCCTGGAGAGAGTGACCTCAATAAGATTCAGATAAATTTTATTTAGATGATTTTTATACCAAAAAGCCACTATGCTTGTTTACTGGAGGAGACTGTATTTCAACTCTCACCAAGACTTTTAACGAAGATTATTATAAATGATGAGAGACGGACAAATCCACACATACCAACTGTGTCTGCTGTCCTCCTTCGTCTTTTCTTCTGTGAGGTAAGTCCAACAGACACTGGAGCATGCAGGAGGAAGATTTGGGACATGAGGACAAGAGAGGAGTTGGGGAGGAGGACTGGAGACAAGTGGACAAGAGAGGAGTTGGGGAGGAGGACTGGGGACAAATGGACAATAGAGGAGTCGGAGAGGAGGACTGGGGACAAGCAGACAAGAGAGGAGTTGGGGAGGAGGACTGGAGACAAGTGGACAAGAGAGGAGTTGGGGAGGAGGACTGGGGACAAGTGGACAATAGAGGAGTCGGAGAGGAGGACTGGGGACAAGCAGACAAGAGAGGAGTTGGGGAGGAGGACTGGGGACAAGTGGACAATAGAGGAGTCGGAGAGGAGGACTGGGGACAAGCGGACAAGAGAGGAGTTGGGGAGGAGGACTCAGAAAAAGCATGAAAGGGCAACAGAGGAGGAGTGATGGAGGGCGTGGACTCTAGGGCTGGTCAGCCCTCTCCTCATTGAGCTGTGGATCCTCAGTACTCGGTCCTGGCTAAGAGTACCCGGTCCTGGCTAAGAGTACTCGGTCCTGGCTAAGAGTACTCGGTCCTGGCTAAGAGTACCCGGTCCTGGCTAAGAGTACTCGGTCCTGGCTAAGAGTACCTGGTCCTGGCTAAGAGTACTCGGCCCTGGCTAAGAGTACTCGGTCCTGGCTAAGAGTACCCGGTCCTGGCCTCTCCCCCATCTCAGCTGTAGTTTCGACTGCTGGTGTTACTTTTAGGAAGAAGAAATTCAGTTGACAAACCAGTAAACAGTAAATACATAGGAGAGTTAGTGTCCAAATAATGTGCAAGTGGTGTGTGAATAATGTGTAATTCTAGTAATACCAACACTCGCTCTACACAGTGTAACTGGCTGGAGCCTACACACACCTGCTGAGAAGTTCATGCACTGTCCACAACACAGCTAAACACTAAGGTCTTTTTAGATACAGAAATCTTCACACATAACACCTCTTACCTATATATGAGCATACAACCGTATATAATATAAACAGAACAAAAGCAGCATTGTTTATTTAAGAGAGTTTTTTTAAATCAGCTCTACAAACTAAAATCCAGTCATGCTTTTGACCATGGGTCTGTCTCTGAACAGACACCATAAATCAATGCATACCATGTGATTAGAGCACAAACTTGTTTGTTGTAAAAAAATTCAACAAACCAGTGAGACATTTTTCCATATTAAGACTAAACATCATCAATATATTAAAACCTCTCAGGTGTCCATGTATGCATTTTCATCCTAAAGTATGTTATACTTGTTAATTCTGAGTTAATCCTAGATTCATTATGGATTAGGTAAAAATATGACATACATGTTTCTCTTATTACCGTTAAGAAGACTTTCATAAATTTTCTTCATGGTATCGAGAGCATCCTTCATGTCCTCGGTGTTAATTAACCATGGACACATGCACTCTGCCATAAATCCTCCTTCCCTTCTCCTGGCCAGGAAGAGGATGGGATGCCTCTCCAAAAGCTGCCATTTATGAAGCTGAAAAAGAAGTTAACACAAAAAAATAGAAGTTAAAGTTTAGTTGTGAAAGTCTAGTATTTTAAAGAGTTTATGAACTGCAATGTGCTTGTCACCTTTGCCTAATAGAAACCTCTATACTATCACTTATTTATCAAAGGCCTTAACTGTTGTGGGAATAATGCAAAAATATAATTCTGTTATTGGTCAAGTAGATTTGTTTCTAGTTATTGTGAATACCACAGTATCATTAAATTTATATACTGTAAAAACTATCATTTTGTTATCACTGATTTATCTGCCATTTATTCCACCTGTTTAATATTGAACCAGTAGTTGAGGCAGTCTGCTGATATTACATGAAAACAAAACATTTTGAAAAAAATGGGAATATATGGGAGTAGACTTCCACCTACACCCTGTCCATCTTTGTTGTTACTGTTCCCTTTGTTGTGATTTGGTTTTAATTGTTTTTGTTTTTAGATGTTTTGAAACAATCTTGAAAATACTAATTAAAAAAAGCCAAAGGAGGAGCAGGCCAGCATGTTTTTCTGCACTGTTCAAGTGATTCAGATCAATATAGCATAAAGTTTTTGTTTGTTTGTTTTCTAGGATAAATGCAGCATCACTTCAGCAGCAATGATGTTAATAAAGATCTATTTTTACAATGAGGCAATTCTCTTTTCTGTTCATCATAAACAATTAATCTGTACTTCTGCAGGGATTATTAGATACTATTTTATGATAACCATTGGGTAGAGAAAAACGTACCAGCAAACTTGTTGAACCGTAGACTTTATTGATGCTGCTGTTCTTCTTTTGACGCTCTTTCCATTCCTTGGAAAATTTTTCTTTTTGTTTTTGCAGCCTCTCTTTGTGGTGCTGTTTGCTGCCACAGTGTTGGCATGTTTTAGAAACCACCCCAATCATCTTCTGGCACTGCCAAAAAATTTTTTTGAGTAGCATCTGGAAAAGGAAACATGTGTGACACATTTTCTTACCATAAACCCACGATACAGAAAAGCTGTATTAACTGCAACTGATTTGAATGGAGAATAAATGTTTATAATAGAAACCATTACATTAAATATGGATTCATTCTGAAAATGTGAATATAAAATTATGTGCATCATCTGTTTTTAGCCATACTGCTTTTGGTCATATCACATAAAGAAATTTAACATCTAATATTAACCGTGCTGTCTACAGATTTCATCACATACTGACCATTGTGGATTACACAGGGGACAGACATATTTGTTTACCTACAAGGCTCACCTGTTATATTTCCTATAGCTCTCAGAATGCCTTCATTTGGCATGATTTTTAAATACAAAAACTACTTATCTAATGCTGTTCAGCTCTGGGGGAATTTTTATTTTAATCATTTATTTATTTTTTATCGCATTATTTAGAATATGCAAAATGACAACGTCATGGTCCATGAAATTAAAAACACCTGTTTTGTCTGTGTTCCCCACACCCGTTTAATGTCATCTAAAATACACGTCTTTATGGAAAACAATTTCGTGTAATTTGAAGGGTATCAACTAAATTTGCGGTGCAAACGTCCCTGCACTAGCTAGCAAAAACGTTTTAGCACAATGTCATATGCCAATACTCCTTGGCAAACATTAAATAAACAAAATTTTATAATAAATACATTTTACTAGGGAATATGGCTTTAAATAATAAGAATACTTATCTAATTCTGTACAGTTGTATGATCAACATTTTCTCGATCTGTCATGTTATATTGAGGTGATAATTTGCAAAATGACAACATCGTGGTTCATGGAATTTAAAACATTGTCTGTCCCTTATTCTTTCCTGTTTGGGCAACCAAATGACGTCTTAGTGTCATGTAAAATTCCCGTCTTTATGGAAAACCATTTTGTCTAATATGCAGGGTATAAACACTAAATTTACGGTGCTAAGATACCCGCACTAGCTAGCAAAAACTTTTTAGCACAATGTCATATACTGATACTCCAAATAAACAACATTTACATACACTGTACTAAGCTATCCTAAGTTAAACATCATTACACAATTAAATTAAAAAAATATTCTATGGTACACAAATTTAATCCTTTTTAGTCACTACTTACCTTTTCTTGCCCATCTAAACTGCTTCCAAAAACCCACACGATGACACAAGGCGCCATGTTTGAGCGAAGTAAATAGTGACCTGGAATTAACAGGGACACAGCGTTCGCCACTTCATCAACCTCCGTAAATTACCGATGGGTGACGAAAGACGAAGGGTCGCTCGGGCTTTGCTTTAACATACGTTCTTATGTGTCGTAATTTGGTGTATGAATTTACGACCTAATAGCTCGTATTGAATTGGAGGATATGTTGAAAAATCACTAACAGTCATTTGTTATTGTCAAAGTAACCAGACATTTCATTATATTTTTGGCATCTATACAAAAACAGCTGTAAGTTTTAAACAGTGATATAATAAACATTTTAATCAGCATTCACAAAATTATCCGAACAAATTGTTGTAAATTTTCAGGGACTTGAAGGTGTACCATTATCCTTGGCTTTTGTGTCTTTTCATTAGGTCAAAGAACAATTTAGGAAAAAAGGAAACGCTACGAAAATAAAAAAAAAAAAGTCTATGAAGAGCTAACAGACAGATGTACGCTGCTAAAAACATGACCTCCACCTTGGCAGAGGTAATAACAAGAAAGGCATCTGTCTAGCTCTCTATCTAGGTGACCTATCCTGAAGCTAGAGCTTTAACTTCAAACTAGAAATGAAAAACTATTTTAAAATGTTGCATAAAAAGTCACAAATCAATGTTTGTAAATCTAAACTAATCAGTGTTTCTGTGATGTACGACCTTTATTCTTTCTACTTTTCATTTTGTTATGATAAATCAATTCCCTCCAGGTGAAATACGTATCAGTCATAAAACTGTATGTTACATTAGATCTTAGTCTGGACAGCGTTCTGAATATGATGGTATTCAGCTATATTTGTTCAGGGTCAGTGTAAATTTAATTAAATCTGTTAAACATAACTGAGACAAGAGGCAGGACTTGTATTGATGGAAAGGCAAAACAAAGCAAGCAAAGAAGATAATTGGAAACCAACACATATCTGCATTTTCCAATCAGCCTGAACAGAAGTGAAGGTTTCCGTCTGGTGGCTGTGTCTTTTAAAGCCTTCCCTCATGTTCATGACAAAGCCTGTCACCACCAACACTACCTCCCTATTCTTGTTTGGCTAAGCACTCACACATTCCATCCTTCACGTGTCAACGGGCTGACACTTGATCCTAATTGGCTGCTACTCCAGCGAGGGTGTCTGGTCTCCCAGGCAGAAGTGTTTAAATTCCACCTGTGAAACCAGAGCTCGCTCACAGGGTCATTTCGCCTTGGGTGGGGAATCAAAACCTGACAACACAAACAACAAGGGCTCCGGTTTTGTCCCAGGCTGTCAGACGTCATGCCCCCATGCCACACATCAAAAAGGATCTCCCGTCTGCTTTGCTTCAGTCAGGACGGACCCATACCGACAGGTCATGAGTGAGGCTCGCTCTTCTTTATCAAACACATCCCCATTCCAGTCTGTCAACAAATTTGCTGAACTGGGAGTGGTTTGTGTGCCCTCTTAAAGGTTCACATTCACAGGGTCTGGCTGGGGAAATACCACCAGACTTATCTCACTCCTGATAATGCTGCGATTATGACCGGCTGGGGAAATAAAAGTAAGACCTGTGTCTTTGACCAGTTAGTGTTTAAAGGTTCTCACACCAAATAAACTGTCAGAAGAAAAGCGTGTCTTCACCCAATTTCAACCAGTTTCCTTCACAGAATGAAATGAGATATGAGCCTGCTGCAAACATGCCAGAATCTGTGGTTGCTATGGAGAAATTTACCATGGATACAACCGCTGTTTAATTTAACAAATATCAGTGTGACTACTAGCCCTGAAAAATCAGGATCATTGAGAATGTGCTTCCAGTTTTCAGTATTTATGTGTTAGAATTCATTGTGTTTATTGTGAATTACACAATATAATGTCTTCTCAACGGTGAAATTCAATTAAATGCAGCCCTCCCCACCACCTCCCCAATTCTGATTCGTAGCTCCTCAGTGGGAATTAAACACCTGTCCTCTTCCTTTTTTCACCTTATTATTTACTTTAATTTGCAACTTGCTTTTACAAATGTCAGTTTTTAATCTATATTGTTTTTACTAATTTTATTTAAAAGGTTTAAATCATTTTGTCCTTTCATGTTCACTTTTACTCTGTAAAGCACTTTTTGCTTGTGTTGCTTTCATGTGTTTGATAACATGCAGTATGAACTAGAGAATGTGAAGAAATTTTGATGGCCATGACTGCCCATGCCTGAAAGTGGCAGCCATTTCACAAAGACGGAGCACATGTGTGGCTATAGACACAGAAAAATGTGTTGTAATGAGTGTGAAGAAAGAACTGCAGACACTGACATGTAGACACACCTACAGTATAATGTTTGTAGTGTGTGTGAGAGACAGAATGAGAGAAGAGGCCATCGTATATGGACACTGAATGACAGCACTGAGTCACTGAAGTCCATGATAAACCAATAGAACATCCTCCGCTTTCGTCACTGATCACGTGACTTGCACGTTGGTAATGTTTGTGGATGACGAAAAGATAAACCAAGCATGCGTACTGCTCTGGCTCGGTTGCTACAGCCAGCGCTTCACGCTGAAAAATATAAAGGTACATTCGTGCAGTGGATGTTTGATGTTTGATGTTTGGATTTCATTTTCCAGACTGCCTGCTGACCTTGAACAACAGGCAAATGTGTTGCTGCCATCAAACATGAAACTGGAGGCTGTCATGGCTCACAGCTGTGTAGCGAGCACTTTGGTAAACTGTGTCAATAAAGAAAACAGTTAATATTTTATCTTTTGTGACCTGTTTAAACTTTGAATGCTGTCTCTAGGTAAAAGTAGGCCTGAGCTGTAAGTTCTAAAGTAGGCTGGGTTTGTGGCTCATTTTAGCCGTACCCCATTTATTCCTAAGAGACAAAAAGATGTAGTTTTTTTGGTGAATTATATAAATGTCGTAAGACTTTTGTACAGCAAGTCATAGCACACTATTCCATATCAAGAGACACGTTTTGATATAACTTTAGTCAGCTTCGGCTTTTATTCTTCTTCAACTTCTGGTTGAGTGAACGCAGGCGCGTCTGTCGCCGCTGGTCACCGGTAAAATTTAAAACTATTTTCCGACAAATTCCTACCTGGGACGTCTGGCTGGCTCTTCTCTTCACAAGAAGCGATGTGGATTCATCAGACAATACGCTGGTTTGCAGTCAGCTGGCTCCTTGTGTCTCTTGTCTACCTGCAAGTGTTTACTATGCAATGTTTAATGGTTAAAGCCTTTATTTTCTCTGCCAGATTAGGAACATTTTTGTGTTTGAAATACCAATTACTATTGTTATTTATAGGTTTCCAGACACCCATGAATCCTGTGTTTCACTTGCTGATTCTAACAAAGGTCAACGATGACCCTGCTGGACATCACAGTCATTGCTTGATTGACCACCTTGCGCTTATTTCTGTCTTATCTTGGCCACCCCATTAAGAATTTTCTAGATACGCTCCTGCTTCTCAAACTACAGTTGAAAACTGTCCTGAGACACTTTAACTCCTTTACAAGCTCAACTCTCGTTGATTCATAGTTTGCTGTATTGAGCGCTAATTCTCCCAGTACAACAGTAACATGGCTCTTTCCAGTTTCTCTGATCCTTCTTTAAACTTTTCAGTTCACTTCTTTAAGAAATTCGCCTATAAACATGAACCACAAAAAATTTATTTTTATTTGTTTTGTTTTGCTGACTGTTACTTTTTTCCTTAACCATGGTCATTAAATTATGAATTAAGGATCATAAGTGAAAAGATAAACTACGGTCAGAATAATAAGGGCTAATGTTCATCAATCCCCACAACAACAGTCAATATGTGTGGTGCTGACAATAAAAGATTTTCATTTTCTTCTGTCCATGGAAGGTTGTGGGCAGCATGTTTTTTATCAGCAGTAGTTCAGAGATAAACTCAGTGATAGCCTCAGTCTCTCTCTTTGCCCACTGAGTCTATCAACAACCAGCTCAGCTACGCCTCCAGCTCTGCTGTGTCTCAACTCCCAGTCCCTCACCTGGCTCAGCAGCCATGAATGAGAGGCACCTATGCCTCTCTCATTCACTTAACCACTGACTCCATCACTCTGTCAGCTCTCACTGAGCTTGTTTGTTCATCACGGCTGTCTGTGTTCAGTTCCAGTTCCAGCCAGTCGTGCCTCCAAACCACCCTTACATGCCTCACTGGTTCCCAGCAGCCATATATGATGGGCGAGGCAGCTGAAAGTCACACAGACACATGAAAAATTGACAAGAATGTGGTTCTGAGAATAGCTCGGCTGCTTGAGACAGTGCAAGGAGCTGCCCAAACACACTTGGCTGTCTTTCAGCCATGAAACAACAATAACCTTCACAGGTCACAGCAGCTCTAACCGTCACGGGACCTTTTTGTTTAAGACCAAAACCAATTAGTAGCTGGTGAGGGAAGCACTGCTGACCTTGGTTCCAACAATAATGAAGAGAATTGTTCCTAAATGACATGTGATATGCAGTAATTTACAACTCCAAAAGAAATGGTTGGATCGGGACGTAAATAGAAGCTTGTGGGAAAAGCCATGAAATAAGGTAAAGCAGCATGCTGCTTCACAGGCTAGGTGTCATTAAGAGATACTGTTTGTAGTATTTTAAATCCATGTCATTTGCTCTGACTGAGGTTAACTGAAAATCTTAAAACATAGATATTGACAGGATTTCTTCCCTTCCCACAGCATCTACAAGGTGTGGCCCTGATTGCTGGGAGGAGCACAGTGCCTTTATATCCAGGCAGGTGTTGCCCCTTAGTATGCGTACCTGAGTGGCTGACTGCATGCTGGCAGTTGGTGTGGCTGTTATGGCCGAGCAACTAAATTTGCAATCATGGGTGCCAAAATCTTTTTCTAGCCTGTTGGGCTCGGAGGTTTCTGGTTGTTTACCCCTGTTCTGTTTCTCCACAGCGTGGCAGTCTGCTGGCCATCGCGGCTGTGGTGAAAGCCGTGTGTTAAGCAATTCACCCCTTCCAGGTGGGCTGCCTGACTGCTCCAGTGGCAGGTGAATCAGCAGTTCAGCCCCTTTAGCATCACTGGCTCGCTGCTCTTCTCTCTTCCTCCCTGGGGGAGGGGCTGTGCTTGGTAAGCCTGCATTGACTGCAGATGGACTGACAACGAAACCTAAAGCATTAATTTGTGTGTGTGTTCCTGTAGGCCTGTGAATAAGTGCGCACTGTGGTGCCTCATGGCCTTGTGCTGAAGGAAACACTGCTATTTTGTCCCGGGTCAGTTTTCATACAGCCAACTGGACCCCACCTGCCAGTTATCCTGGTCCGGTGGCTGATAGGCCGTTGGCCCCTCCTACCTGTATACTGACTGTCCAGCCCGAGTGTCATGGGCGAGCTTAGTCCTGGCTATCACTTAGGAATGCAGCCTGTTTTGTTTTTGTTGATTTAGAGGTGTTTATTGTGTGGGTTTTTTTTTATTTTAGCTCTTGTTGCATGTATCAACACATTTTTGTTTCCAGGACTGTAACTCTTGGTGTAAATGCAGCCGTTGCATCTTGGTTCTCTTTGGAAGAGATTTGTCAGTTTATTTGTTTCATTTCAACCTCGGTATTTAAAAAAAAAAAAAATTTATTGATTGTTAATAGAATATGGTTTTAATCGAGTTCGTCTGTTTAGGTGCATAATTTGAACCTGCGATCTTTTTCTTTTCCTGAAGATTACTGGAGGGCAGATCACCCCTTCTAGATGGTGTTGTCACTTTATGTTAAAGCAAACATTAATTGCCTTACCCTTACTGCTCTATATTTATCATTTATTTATTTGAGTCACGCAAAATTCTCTATAAAACAGCAAGTGTATGTAAGCTATCAGTTCCTTTCCCTTTAGCAGAGGCTACGTTGAGAGTGATTTTCAAACAAAGTTTTTTTGTACTAAGTATTATTCCATAATCTCAGAAAATAAGCTCCATCCACCCACCAAGATCATTAGATCTCTTGTTAAAAGCCTGACAAGCAGCAGCAGATCCAGGACAAGACCACAGTATCCATTCAAGAAAATCTGCCACTGATGAATAATGTAATGGAATGAATTATTAAATAATGTGTCCTGGTTTGGGGGCCTCTTTGAAAGTGTGTCCTTAGATGATAAAACTGTGTGAAGTCAGAGTTACTTCCAAGCGCAGCTGTAAAGTGAGTAATGCTGAGCACATGTGTCATGATTGTCTACTCATTTATGTTTTATTCCTGTAGCATTCATAGTTTTCAGCTTCCTTGGTGTGTGTTAATATATTTCTGTTCAAAGTAAAAGCAAATAAGACCAGTAGAATGATTTCTACTGTCCTTTATGGCTCCATGACATGATGATTTTCTTCTTTTAGATACTTCAAATTGTCTTACCCATAAAAGCTGGAGGGTGCAGAGGTAGCAGTATGAGCATCTCATAATCCCTCTATTTTTTATTTCATGTTTAAAGAAAATGAAATTGAGTGAAGCGATTGTTTGCACTCAAAGGACTCACAACAACAAAGTCTCCAGTTTAAATGTGGTTTGCAGATTTTCTGTGTGAAGGTTAGCATGTTCTTGGACATTACCGTCAATCGAAGCTCTCTGATTGGTGGAAAGATCCAAAGCTACACTCCCCCTCGACAGTTACGCTCTGCCAGTGAAAGATGCCCAGTGCTCCCATCACAACAAGGTGGAAAATCAGTAGCTAGACTCTTTTCCTCTGTTGTTTCCTGGTGTTGGAACGATCTACCAAAGCCGCCCGATCCACAAAGTCTTTATCCACTTTTAAAAGCAAGCTAAAGACTCAGTTGTTTAGGGAGCATTTCCACACTTAGCTTAACTCTTCTACTCGTCGGAATGAGGTAGAAAGATTTTTCCAGCTCTTTGGCTCAACTAAGTACTGAATAAGCTGCGTTCACTTATGCTCAAGATGATGTTGTGTGATGAAATCGTGATCTGTATTTAAACAAAGGACTTACAAAAAACAAAACAATAAAAGAAAAAAAACAAGAAAATAATAAATGTACTGTCTCCAGCACTACATGACAGCACCTGGTCCAACTGGACTCACAGCAGGCTGACTACCGCTTAATGATCACGTCCATCTTGTTTGGATTCTTTCTTGTGTTGTTTTTACTTTCAAATGTAAGTCGCTTTGGATAAAAAGCGTCTGTTAAGTGACTGTAGAATAGAACAGAATAGAATAGAATAGAATAGAATAGAATAGAATAGAAAGTCTGACAGGAAGTGGCTTCATCATCATGTCCAGGTCTAAATAGAGGTCTCTTAGCAGCATAGTAGTGATAGTGATCTTTTTATGATGAAATGTGATGCTGTTATCATGGATCATTGTGGATTTACCAGCTAGTCTCAGAATAAAACTACACCACACTACACTGGCTGGATTGTAAACCTCCTGGATGACATATAAATACCTGGAAAAACTTCTGTAGATCATCTAAAGGGTAACTATCCATCATGTTTACCCCACAGAGCTACACACCACTGTTCCCGAGACACTGATGATGATGATATAGGATATAGGATATAGGGACAGTGTTCGAGGACTAGAGGAGTTTTAGGTCTTAAATGTTATGTCAAAATAAAATGAGGTGATCTAGCTTTGCCTCTGGAGCCATGTTGGCCAATCAGAACTGAACAAAAATCTATTTCAGGCAAATCCAAAATTCTGTATCACTGACATCTATAACTTGTCATGGCGCCTTCATTCTTCAATACTGTCAATGACTAAGTGTGTATTTATTAGGGCTGCACATGTTACCACTTTAATGCATTCATTAATGCCTTTTTTTATTATTGTGCATTAACATGCTTGCTTACTGGCTCTGAACACAGAGAAAGCTCATGCAGAGGCTGCAGACCAGGCCTCTTCCTCCATATCTGGTCCTGCTGCAGCGGTGCACTGATGGAATAAGGAGAGAACAGCTTTATTAACATAAAGAGATGTTTTCTGTCTGGAACTTAAGAAAGAAGAAGAACTGACGTTTCTCTTTGTCTGTCAGAACATCTGCTCCCAAAAGACAACGAGAAACTTTTTATTTGTTTATTTATTTTCTAATAAAAGCGGTTTTAATTTAGGCAAGACAGCAAAGGTAAGACATACTTTCTGACTTTTACAAACGTAAAGCATAAATCGGGTCTTCTTCTGCCTCTGGTTCGGTGAATCTTGGTCGTAGCGAGATGAAACTTCCAGCTGTGGAATCTGTGAGATGTGAGCTTTCAGTAGAGGAGCCGTTTGTTCGTGTTCATGTTGTCGGGTGGAAACATGGAGACATCATCGGTGTTTAGTTTTTAGGGATTTTGTGTACCTGGTCTTTTAATTATTGTTGTCTTAACTGTGTGTGTTGGTGATAGAAATGGTTTTACTGAGCTGGTAGCTGAGATTCTGGACTTTCTGTGGATACCACACATGTTTATAGTTACATCTATAGACCTGACGTTGTTCCCTTAAAATCGGATGTTAACCCCTTAACTCCCGATATCGGAGGCTGCAGGTGCAGAGGTGAAGCTAAACAGTCAAGCTAAGAATGAAGTTTAGTGAAATTATATCCAGAAATCTGGATAATGAAGCAGTGAAGCTGCATGGATGGAAGTTATTGTGCATATTGTGAATATTTCTCTCTCCTCACCATCTAGAAGCTGTGAGATTCTCATCCTGCTTTCTGTCTGTTCACCTGATGCTGATATTCATCACATATTGTTCCTTCTGTGTTTAGAAGGAAGCAGCTTCACAGCTTTAAATCCATCCTGCTGACTTTTTACCTTTGCAAAAAATGGATAGACAGACTTTCAGACTTTCTTCTATGGAATGTAGATGTTAATATATATATATATATATATATATTTGTGTGTGTGTGTGTGTGTGTGTGTGTGTGTGTGTGTGTGTGTGTGTGTGTGTGTTATGGTATTTTTAGTGTTATCTAGTGTAATTATGTTGTGGAAATTCAATGCAATTATTTCATGAAAAAAAAATTTGAAAATTGTTAAAAACCTGCATTTATTATTATATTTTTATTTAAAAACATTAGTTTGTTCTGTAGTTTTTTAGTTATCTGTTAAGAGCCATTGTGGAAGGTCCAGAGGGCCCCTTGCAGCTCTGGAGCCTCAGGTTATACATCCCTGATTTAGTGTTTGTAAACCATAATTTACAGCATTTTCTTCATACAGCAGCAGACCTTCCTTTAAAAGGAAAGGACATTTTGTGAGCAACAATGCAATTCATCATGATTAAAAAATTTTAATCGTTGCCCAGCACTAGTATTTATATATAAACATGTAAAAAATGCTGTTAACAAGATTAGTACCAACACAGTTTAAGATGTTTCTGAGTTACACATAGTAATGCCGGCCGTTGCAATGCTACTTATCCTGTATTAATTCCCAAAAACTGTGTTTGCATGTGAACAAATTGCAGAAGGTTTGTCAAAACAGCACGTGGGTGTGGACATGACCTGAACTCATCACAGCACATGGAGTGTGAGACGCAAGCTGCCTTCATCTTGGACGGGTTCCACCACAAAAGCAAAACATGGAGTGTGGATTTAAAGGACATAGGGACACGTGAAAGGACTGGAAGATTACAACTTAACTATCTGACACTTATTACTGTCCACATCACTATCAGAATTACTGCATAATGATTTAATAACATATCAGAGTTGCCATGCTCCCTTACAGACCTACCATCACCCGGTATAAATGATGACACGTTAATGAGGTGGTGTTTGTATTTGGGGTTAAACTTCAGGTTTAAGTTTTGCATGTTGCAAATGTTTAACTCACTGAAACCAGTTGTGTTATTATTTTGAGACATTAACTGAAAAAAAAAGAAGAGCTTCTTTCTAATTCTCCAGATTCTCTTCCCACTAAATGAATGTTCATCCAGTTCCATCCAGTCTGTTTTAACTGACAGCGACTCTGATTCACGGAGACGAGAGGACAGAGAAGTGGAACAGGGAAATGGGTCACCTTCTCCACGCTCATCCACCTCATGAGTAATTTACGCGAGCAGTGCTCCACACTGAGGACCAACAAGCAAACAGAGGACACATTCTTCTCCGAATCAGACGTGGATATCCAAACACACACAGGTACTCAAACACTGCTAAATGCAAAGCATCAGTTATTTTGTTTCCCTCAACCATGGATGAGAATTAGCATTCTGTCGGAGTTCCAACTCGACCACATTTGTTTTTGGAGCAAAGCGTTCCACCCATGCTAATTCAGCTGGAGAACGTTCAAGTTTCCAACACGGACCTCAGAAGCTGTTTTAAAATTAATGTGGTAAATTAGCCATCAGGTTCTCCCAGGCACATTTGTACTGCTGCAGTCAAGCATATGATGGGGTGTCTGAGACAGCTTGTGTTTTAAAATAGTGGCCAAACATGTTTTAAAGCAAACATCAAAGTCTTCTCTGTAGCAACACGGTCAACTGTCACCGGCCTAATTAAAATACTGTGTTTGCTTTGGAGGGAAAGATGCATACATTGACTGAAATCGCTGGAGTGCAACAGAAAACACTGAGGTGCCATACAGCTTTGTAATGGTCTCATATTTATTTGGCTTTGAGTTCAGACGCCCCCCCCCCAGCCAAAGCAAACTCCTCAGGGCCAGCTGCTTTCTTCTTACATCGTCTTTGCTTTTTCCTTCAGTTGCTGCAGCTGCATGATGACATCAGATTACAGAAATGTTTTATAACTTGCTGCTGCAGATGTCTTCTGCTAAATATACCAAAGAAACACTGGAAATCATGAGAATTAAAAGCACACATGGTTGATGGCGTGATGCGGGTTCTCAGTTTAGAGCCGACAGTTTGAAACTGATGTAGTGAAATTATTTTCAAGGCGTCGAATGAAAATGATCCTCTTTATGTCAGTAATAGAAAATATCTGTTTGATAGACATTTAATCTCAATGATGTCAGTTCGAAGTCACACCCAGGACCTCCAGCTACAACCGTGCACTCGTTTTCCTGTGCATCATTAGTCTGCCATCATTCCTTCCCTACTCAATGTCCCCATTTTATCTTAATGGCTGCTGGTGCACTGATACTGGGAGTGTGATAGGATTATTAGCTACAATTAAGGCCATGGTAGCAAATGGTTTTCAATGATGCATTAACTTTCACAAGACAGCGGACAGTCTGTGGGAGGGAGGTGCCATCTTCAGGAGGGTCTCAATGCATCCAAGTCTGTAAAATGTAACTGTGAATAAATGTTGTTTTTTCTGTCCAGCACAGGTCTGTTCTGTAAATAAAACTGTGTGTCAACGGGACTACCTGTATAAAAAAAAAAAAAGTTTAATAAAATAAAAAAAAAATTTTAAAAAAAAGCGCAGTTTGAGTAAAAGAATTCAGTTTATACCTTTACTTTTACATGGGAACTTTTATTTTGACTTTTTAATTTTTAATGATTTTAGCACGTATAATCTGTTTCTGTGATATGATCTGCATTTCCTCGTATTTCAAAAGTACAAGACAAAACTAAGAAATAATACAGGAAAATTGTATAAATTACACAGTAAAATATGTAATATCATAGAGTTTTGTTTACAATATGCACATTGTTCCTTATTTAACATGTACGCTCACATTATTCAACATAACCGGCCCGTCTATTTTACATGCATATGCTGGAGGTTGTAAACAAGTGCACACAGCTGTCAGAGATCCAAGTGAACACCTCATGATGGATGTTTAAGGTGTATGATTAATGCGGAATGCATGTATCTGTGCCAAGTCATCGGGGTTATTTAAGGAAGACATGGCAACAGTCACACAACCCTGACATCATAACTTCTCCATCTCTGGTTTCTTTCTAGGAAAATTATTTTAATGTAGCAGTTCACACCCTACTGTACATGTGATACGCAGCACACCTCCAACCAGCTCACAGGAAGAAATCAGATGTTCCAGACCGTTACCAAGTCAGCAGGCAATGAGAATAAGGTGATCGTTAGGTTCCACCCAGTAGAGGCTGCTGGAGACTTTTAATGGTGCATTAAGGAGGAAGCATTTCTGGGAAGATACTCCTGCCTGGATGTTTCTATACAATAAAATATTGTTTCAGAGGTAGAGAATGCACTGGATGCAGACTGACCAGGCCCACAAAAGAGCAATAATTTCATTCATCCTGGAAGAAATATGATTCAATTCCACATAAAATTTCATATATATATATATATGTGTGTGTGTGTGTGTGAATCATTCCAATGTGCATATGTGTTTTTAAGTTATATCTATATTTATATTATTTAAAAAATGGCGCTTTTTGCATATTTATTGAGCGCCACAAAAAGCAGCACTTAATTATCAGAGAAGGTATTTTTTCTGATTATCGAAGCTTTAGCGCGCTCTGTCTGCTTCACGTAACTGCGTTTTTTCCACTGTTTAATGCAAATGCGCCATTAAAGGGGCGAATTCTGACCCTTTTGGCTTGCCATAAGAAAAATGACCAGGAGATGCAGCAACGAGTCCAGAGAAAACTGGAAGAGTTTTAACCTGAAACCACAGACCTCATTTTCCCCTCAGAGATAAAAGACAAGAATGTGATGAGAAATGTGAAACCATGGTGGCTGTAAGCAGAAAGAATCAGGTGAAGCTCATCTCCTGAGGAGGAGACGGAGACACGACATCCAGCAGCGTGACCCCTCCTTGAAACCATGTGTGTGTGCAGCACGTTACGGCTGTGCCATGGTTTTGTTCCGACCTGCGTGGCGCGACGTTTCATACAGGTAACGTGTCAGGCGTGGAGCGCCGTGAGTGCAGTCCACCTAGCAGGATCCACGAGATCACGAAATCCTAGCAAGTTAAGAATCTTGTGATTCATGATTAAATAAAGCTAAAATAAAACCTTTGTCTCAACAAATTGTTATGCGTTTAATGTTTTCAGCTAATTAGTCTTAGAGAGAAGAAAGGGAAAAAAACCATGTTGAATGGATGAATGAATTTATTGTCATTGCACAACAATTACATCAATAATCACTGGCAGTGAAATTCTTAGATCCCAGGCTCTCCTAACAAAGCTAAAAATAATATATAAACCACATGAAATAGTCGAGCACAAAAAGCAGGAATACTACAAATAAGTTATACAATAAAATGTATAATAAGCAGTGAGAAGATGTTATTTAAAGGTGGCGGTATGAAGCTGTCCCTTCATGCCACCGCCATGGAGGTTCCCTGCTGTAAGCTGGTGGCGGTGGCGATAAAAAAAGTTTTTTCCACCACAAACCTGATGCATAGTAATTTATCTCTATCATACTGTATGATAGGGCTCACTGTAGCAGGTTGCAAAACTAAGAAAAGAAAGAATAAAAGGAAGAATAAATAAGGAATAAATAATGTTAGGATAGAGAGCTTGAGACACAGCAGCCATCCTCAGCGCCATCTTCAACATTTTGTGTGTGTGTGTGTTGTTGGACATGTTGTAGGACAAAATGTGCTTTTTCTGCTTCAAGTTCTTTTGAGGGAGGCAGAGAGTGGTGGTGACACTTAAAACCACCAAAATATGATGGGCCAGAGTGTGATGTCCCCACGGAGAAACCCACACTGAGATGTGAAGATATGAGAGAAAAAGCAACTGACTGACAGATTAAAAGAAAGATAAGAACACAGAGTATCCAAACACCTGGCAGCTGCATTTGCATTTGACATTTCAGTTCTTCCAAAGACGCTCTCAGCTAGTTCCTGGGAGCGTCTTTGGTGCTGGAGCATAAAAAAAAAAAAACTGGGCTGAACAAACTTTATATGTAAAAATAAAAAACCTAACATCACCGACCACAAATTAACTGCTGGAGTTAAGAACATCCAAGAACTCCTGGCTGACATGTTAGATTCATAGTTTAGACATATTTCTAGAACCATTGTTGACAGATTTATCTGAACAGATGAAGTGATGCACGAAAGCTTCAGAGAAAAATGTGGAACAGTTTCTGTAAGAGCAGCAAATGAAAAGTGTCATCCGTCCAGAGAAAGATGGATGCAGCAACAATGACACACCTGCTGATCTAGCTTTCTGATGCTGTCTGCACCCTCTATGGACCAGATTCAAGTCCAAAAGTCTTCAGGTTGTCACTGAACAAGTGCAGATAATTATATCCTTTGCATTTTAAATATTAAGTTATCTCTTGCTGACAGTTGGTGCCACTCAGTTTGCCAAGCGTAGCTTTGAATTTTTTACTTTGGATCTGAGTGAGAAGGATGTTGTGGACACACTCCTTTAATTTATTGTGCAGGATGAAGAGGCAGCGATAACTGGGAGAGCTGCATCAGGTTTTTTTTTTTTTTTTTTTATTCTGGATGGATCAAACCAGCACTTTTAGAGTTTGTACTAAAACGAATTGTTGAGTTTTATTAAACATATTAACCCTGTTTTTAATACTTCATGTAGATTTCTTATTTCAATAATGTGATCAAGCATGTTTCCCTCCTGTAATCACCTCTGTGTGCAGCACCGTCGGTGTCAGCGAATGAAAACTGACAAAGCTGTTTAATGCAACTCAGTGGTTATGATCTTAGTTCATTAACTCTATGAGCAAAATCACTCTTTAATCTTTACAAGCTCCCATTTAAAGTCAGTCAGTGCAAATTCTCCTACATCGTACGCTTGTTAACCATCGACTGCACAGCATCTCTCTTGGGCAACAACGGTTTTGAAGCTTCATGGCCGGTATTTATGGACTGGATCACTAAACCAGAGTGATTCAAAAATAACCAAATTTCAATCCAACAAAATCAGGAGTCAGGAGGAACTTGCAGAAAAGATTGTCAATTTTATGTTTTTATTTTGCATGTTCAGAAATCCAGTTGTGTGAGTTTGGAAACATTTAGAGGAAGACTTCCCAACCTTTGAGCTGGAAATGAATCCTACAATAGTTCATGTATTTGTGCACAAAAGTAGTTTTAAATGCAATAGTTTCTAGTTTCACTCTTCTTTACAGATTTTAAAAAGATGGATCTGTGGGGTGAGCAGGAAGCAGCGACATGCAGTCAGGCAGACTCACCTGTCATGAACAAAAACAAAAAAAAAAAATTTAAATTTTTGTTCATTTATCTGTGTCAATGTGTTTTCTGTATGACATTATCTTAAGTCACTGAAGTTACACAGCTCCCAACCAAATCCAGGGCAGAAACCAGAGATGAGGCGAGCCTCCTCAACTCTGAATGACCGACCCCTCTGCTGCACCTGAAAGGGGGTGCAGGTGAGCTGGCAGGTGCTGGTTGCTACCATGCTAAAGTGTTAGCTAAGGTCAGCAGGTCATGTGGTGCAGCGGTTTGTTCTAAGCTCTGCTTCGTCTGACTCCCCAGATGGACGATTTATCCAACCCTAAAAATAAGATTGAAAATGAATGTGGCCGGAGGCACCCTGGTTAACTCCAGTCCCACCCTAAACCTCCAGGACTTTAGGAAGGATCTTTACAAAGTGTAATGAGGCATGGCCTTCAGAAGCAAAAGAGTTATTATAAATAGTAATTATTAAAAACAATAAAATCAAAATAAAATGATTTCAACCTGTGCCAGCTCTGGGTGATCTGTAAGAGGAAGAGAATAGTTAGATCAATAAACTCCTATAGATCCACCATTGGAAACAGCTTAATCTGGACCCCCTAAAAAGACACGCATAACATTACCAAGGTGCTCCCCTACAACATGCACACACACACCACAGAGACACACAAAACAAACCAAAGAGAACCGGAAGAAAAAAAAAAAAAGGGGGGGGGGGGGATTAGCCTCTTCACCCAATGGGTGGATTGGTAAATCCCCTACATGAAAACCCAGAAGCAGCACAGGAACCAAACCATTGGGTCGATTTGTCAGCTTGAAAAATAACAGCACAGAATCTAACTACAGGAGCAGACAAACTTCAGAAATAAAATGTAAAAAAATGCAGCGGGCTAGCCTGTAAAGAAAAATAAATATCAGCTGCTAATAAATTAAAACCATCAAAATCCCAAATCAAATAGTTTGGGAAAAAAAGGAATCCAATTAAGTTTGGGATTTCCTCCTCCACCTGACTTCTCCCAGGCACTGCAACTAACAACGGTGGTCAAAAGCCAGGACCTTGATGCAACCTGTTAAAATCTACACTTCAAACCCAAACCAGTGAAGTGCTGCTGTGATTACTAACAGTGTAAACCCCTACCTCAGCAGGGATAATCCACACAGTGCTGTTTCACCATCCACTCAGGAGAAATGGATTCCCTGCTCTACTCATTCCTCCCCATTTTAACCACCTGCACCAACTTGCTCAGCTGCTACCAATGTGTCTTATTGCCCATATAAGGAAATAGTCCCTAACAAGCTGCCCTGTTTAGCTGACAGGGTCCGCTACATAAGCATCCAGCTGGAATAAAACAGATCAATAAAGACTTTCTTTTTTAAGGACCAGAATTTAAAATGAATATAAAAACCGCTCTTTAAATGCGCTCTTTATGAGAGCGAGTTAAAAGCCATGCTGCAGCCTTCTGTACAGCCTGAAGACGGTTTAACTCTTGATTATTTAAACAGGTCAACAGGCTGTTACAGTAATCCAAACAGGAAGAAATAAAAGCATGAGCCACCATCTCAAGTTGAGTCTTTAAGATCAAAGTTCTCGGCTTTGCTGTTTCTCAGGTGAAACAAGCAGTTTCTGTCTAGAAGTCTAGAAGGACTTTCCAGGGCCACGGCTGAATCAAAAATGACCCCTAAATTTCTTGAGGCTTGGCAGGACAAATGGGCTTAAAACTCCAATATACTGTTTAATCTGAGAAATTTTATTGTCAATAATCAAAGTTTCTCTTTCATCAGAGTCCAGCTGAAGGTAATCATCATTTAACCACTGTTTGGTGCTGGTCAAGCAGTCACTTAAAGAGGATAGTTTATGGAGCTCCGAGGGTTTAAATGAATAATACAACTGAATGTCATCAGCAAAGAAATGATATTATAATAATAATAATAACGGATTAGATTTATATAGCGCTTTTCAAGGCACCCAAAGCGCTTTACATTGTGAATCTATTATTCATCCACTCCTCACTCATACCTGGTGATGGTAAGCTACATGTGTAGCCACAGCTGCCCTGGGCAAGCTGACGGAAACGTGACTGCCAGTCTGCGCCTACGGCCTCTCCTACCATCATTATACATCGGTAAATTGTCTAATTAGAAAGCCAAGGGGGAGCATAAATATATAAATATAAAAAAATCAATATTTGAAAACAAAAATGAGACCTTAAGTGAATTATTCTACTTGTTATCCTCTTGATGAGCAACCTGTAAAATGGATTAAATCACCAGAATTTCTTCTTTTAAAAATAACTAAGAATGAGAAAAGGGTCAAAATTGAATTTGTGTTCACATGTCTATACTTTGTTTAGAATGAATATGAAATGTTTAGAACACATGAACACATGCCTCTGTGTGTGCGCTTGTGTTGGTGTGTGAATGAGAGAGGGGAATGCTGATAAGGTATGAAACATTTCCAGTGGTCAATACGCTGCCAGTTAAAAATCCGACTCTGAAGAAGTCAGTGCCTCACCAGCCATGAATCTAACTGCACGCCAACAACAAGCAACCACAGGCACACATTTGTATGCATTCAAATCCCAAACTGCTCAACGTCAGCAAATCCAAAAAATAAAACAAGAAGTGAGAGCAGGCCAGTGGTGGGATTTCCCAAACATATGAAAGAAGACAGAAACAAGGGTCCGTGGCTTTTATTCCGGATCAGGATGTCCGTATGGACGGTACATCACACTGGCCAATAATGTGCCACAACAGAGGAAGATGGATGGGTCCTGGGTGCACAGGAACACAAAATGGGACTCTGGATAACCTGAGACTGTGTCCAGTCATATATGTAAATAAGTGTTTTTTAATTCTTTGTTTAGTGAACAGAATCAGAATACTTTATTAAAACGGTGTGCACACAGCTGCTCCATAGAAAATAAAGAAAGAATAAGATAAAAATCTCAATAAGAAACACGACAAATTACAGTTACAATATCTAAACAAACAGATACAGGATAGATCCTGCAAACCTGATTACATGTGAAGTTGACAGGTGAAGGAGGATTGTCACGTCTGTCACCGGAGCCAGAGGTGCAGTAATGAGAGGGTGGTGTGGTGGGGGTTTCAGGCTTGCTCCTGCCGAGTTAGAATGGGGCTGAACAGTTGCTGCGGAGTTCAATCTGTTTTAAAAACTATATTCAGCTCGTTGGCCCTGGCCCTGTTATATCTCTCCAAACCTCTCTCATGATGTTTTGTTTGAGTTTCCACTCCAGCTTTCTCCTGTAATTGTCCTTAGCCTCTCTGATCTTGACTCTCAGTAAAGATTTATGGTCTGAGTATGGTTGTTTACAGTGTAGCTAACGCTGGTGAGTTCGCGCTTGCGCTTCAGCGTAGGGGGTGCGCGTCTTTTTGGTGTTGTGCTGCAGTTTCTCCTCCTAACCTGAAGGTGGCAGCAGCGGTGGTATCGGCCAGTAAACTCACCAGGTCGGAGTTCTTTTGGTGGTTAACTTCAGTTCGGTAGGTATTTCCTGTTTTAAGACAACAATGGCGTCCAGTATGGTTCAGTCTCTTTATTAGCTTGTGGAAGAAAACAAAGAAATAATTCGATCAACCTCATATCAACTTGATCCACTGGTTGTTTTTAAAAATGGCGGTTACCACACAAATCCAGATATCTGGCATCACTTGAACCAAACTGACCAATCACAAAGGAGTACCTCAGTGCACTTCAGGGCTGGAAGAGGTGAGCATCGAAACATGTCATGGTAAAGCAACAAGCATCTTCTCCCTTTGCCTTTGTCTGAAAAAAGAAACCTTTAATATAATATATTGATTGCTTATTATTGATTATGATTAACATAGACAATCAGAGTCTGTCCCAACTTCTGGTGGTTTGTTCTGTTCCATTTTGTCCTAAAATCTCAGACATTACACAAATCTGTTTTTTTTTGTTTTTTTTGTGATAATTTTATGTTTATTTTATTGATCTATTCAGTGTTTGTTGGTATTGTTAATGCAAAAGCAGCTTTGTGCCTTTATTAATATTCTGACTTCTCATTGCACAGTTCTGTGGTGGGATTTTATTATACTGGTGCTACTCGTCTGGAACTCTTCTCTGAGAGCACGTAGAGAACATTAAAGGTTTCATATTATGCCAAATCCACTTTCTAAAGTCATATGTGTCCTCTGTGTATGAGGTCCAAAAATGAGAAAATTCTGTCTCCTCTCTCACTTGTTTGCTCCACTTTTTAGTGAATGTGTGCTCAAACAGGTGAGTCTGAGACCTTTCCCTTTGTGACCTCATGAGGGAAAACAACCATTGCCCTGGTAGTGGATGCTGTTATTGACCCGCCCCCAGTTAGCTGAGTATGTCCTCTAAAATCACAGAGCGCCACTCGTGAACATTTAAAGGTTCGGACACAGAAATAGTCTGTTCTCCGTAGAGCTCACTAAGGCCACTTTTGGAACGGCTGAAATTAAGACCAAGGCTGAGTTTGGGGTAACACACCTTGAAAACAATGTTGCTGGACCTCTGACACTCATATGAAGTTGTTAAAAATATGTATAATATGAGACTTTTAAACTACGCATCATGGTGGACCTTTTGTCCATTTAGGCCAATTTTTCCTGTAAATCGGTTATTTTGGGTGTGTTAGTGCATGTGGCACAAATCTTTATAAGAAAGTCTCTTCACAGATTTTAGAATTCAGTTTTAATTTTATCTAATAACATTTTATGCAGAGGCCTGTCATGTGGCAGTAAAATTACCAATTTTTCGAAAAAATAAACCCCAAACATCCCAGAATAAATAATTATATTTTGTAATATCTATTACATAATAAAAATAAAATAAAAAACTAGGGGCAGTTGTGCTTAGGGCACCCAAATAGCTAGCAGCGGCCCTGCTGGCAGCTAAGACCTGAAAAAGAAACCTTCCTGCTGTTATCCTGCTGAGACGATGATGATGGACAGAAACTTAACATCTGGATCTAATACGGAGGCTCATTTTCTCTCCAGCAGGATGAAGCCACAGATGATGATATTTACCAGCACGTCCTGACCTGGAACAGTTTGGAGGGAAACAAATGACTGAACACATTTTACCATGAAAACAGTCTGAGATTTTCCTGATGATGATCTGAAGGTTCTTGTTTCCAGGTGTTAGTGACTCACTGATGGCCCAGGGTTGTGTCTGTGTTGGTTTAAATATTCCACAGAGAGTACAACACTGAAAAAAAGCTTGAGAAACTCTGCTCTGACTTTACAGTTCAGCTCAAATCTCAACACAAATTTATCCAATAATCCAAAACTGGTTAAGAAGTTAGTTTAAGTCCTTTTTTTCTGCGCAGGGGACACAGCGATGTTCCATCAGGCCTGTGAGATATATATATATACATACATATATATATATATATATATATATATATATATATGTGCTGTATAAATTCATTTATGAATTGGATTGAATTGGTTTTGTCTGTAAAGTGCCCTGAGGTGACTTTGTTGTAAACCTATACAACTTAAGAATTAAATAAAATTAAATTAGTTTCCACTTTTCTGCAAATTCACAGTAGCAATTATGCAAAGGCTCATGGGAAATTCATATTTATCAGGATTTGAGCCTTTTATGATTGCTACCCTGTAAAGTTATCGGCTGTATTCCTGTTTCCATCTAGACAATGTTGGGATGTTCTGGTCTGTTTGAATGTGAAGTGGGAACATGAGTGAGGAGGATGAGGGAGAGACACCCTCCACCACCACCATTAACCCTGATCCATGTGTTGAAGAACTGGGGGGAGAAATGATGCTCGGTATGAACTTAATAACTGATCTGGAATAAACTCAATTACTTGTTATCAATTGAAGCAAATCATTTAATTCTCTTTTCTTCAGTGCGCCATCATTCTGTGAATGCAACAGATTAATATTAGTGTCAGTATAGTTTCTGCCATGTAGAGGCCAGTGGTCACCGACACCACAGAGTTAATACACGTTTATTAACTAGAACTACTGAAGACACAGTATAAAACAGACGGTGTCTGTGTGGAGCTGCATTAGTCTGGTTGGATGGGTGTCTCATCTGCAGAGGCTGGAGGTCCATCACACATCTGGTTGGGGTCCTGACCTAGCCCCATGTAGGTCGTCACCTTTTTCTTTTAATTTTGTGTGTGAAAGGCAGAGAAACGCAAACAGACAGTTTGTATCCTGCTGGACCGACATTTACCAGGTTCTGTGTTGGTCTCAGTACTGGTGTTGGAATATAAACCTGAACCACTGGGGTGTGATGAGGATTATCTCTTCTCACGTTCCCATTCTGCTCTGAGTTGATGAAAAAGCCAAGTTGTTCTGCATGAGGTCTCCCACCCGAGCAAAAATAAAGAAGCTTCCTCAGACAGTTTGTATTAATATTAAACTTAATTAAACTTAATAAAGCCACATGGCGGATGCTGATAATCAGGGAACATACCTAAAATGTACATAGTCAGATAACATGCACTCACTCTACTCCTCAGTGAGGTGAGCTGGGATTTATTTAAGGTTTCAATTCATTATTGTTATCCATCCATCCACTTTATTTAAGACTGGAGTGTTTTACGAAGCCTGGAAATAAGTCAATCATTTCAGGCTGAAAAAAACTTTACAGAGCAGCCACTCATAATAAAACCTCAAGAGGGTTTATGTTTGTTTAGTTTTTGTTTACAATATCTGGTAAATAATAATAATAATAATAATAATAATAATAATAATGAATTAATTGACTGTGATGGATGGGCAACTTATTTTTAATTGCATAAAATTTTTAACGCATTGAAGGCAGCAGCCGTCATTAATAGGCGAATCTTTCGTGACGTCAGTGTTTACCTTTTGCCGCATTGCATCACGGTATTGGGTGGCAAGAAGCTGCATACCTGCAAGCCTCACTGGTACACGCAGCTGTTGTAAGTCCTATCCTGACCGCTGTTTCTACTTTAAACATTAAAGCTGCTACATGACTGCATGTTTCTCCTAGACTGGATTTGAAAGAAAAATTTTGTAAGATGTTATGATCGTTTTTCACGATAGACCAAACGCCATTTAAATTATAGTTAACAGGACCAATAAAATTGTAAAACAGTCATTAGATTTAAAATGAAAAATTCAAAGGCACTGATAAATAAAGCCTTACCCGGCTTTGCAGTCGCAGTGACATGTGATTATTTCACCGTTTTCTTGGGCGATCACCCACGGAAGATGCGAATCACGCTGTGACTCTGCTTGGCCGGGTCTGACCTCCGCTTTGAGCACGACCACTGATTTTTGTTTCACCGAAAAGATTGGCCCAACCTTTCTTGAAACAAAATAGTTATAAGCTTCGAGGCTTTTAAAAGCTTTTAACTTCTCGTGGGTGAAGGGTCCAGGGCTTTCAACTAAATAAGAATAAATATCTCCCCAGCACATCTGTGGCCAAGATGCAGGTGAGTCAGACCAGTATTTTTCGTCATCCCAGACTTCATATGGGCTTTGTATTTGTTCGATTTTGTCTGCAACACAAATTTTTAGTTTCTCTCTAAACCTCCTCTGGTCTTCGGAGCTTAGCGTACTTATATAATTTGGATTTCGCCCGCTTACTTTCTTGTTTATGCTAGCAGGTTCCGCCATCTCAACAGGTCTTCTTGCCACCCAACCACACGCGCATGCGCAAAAAGATGTAAACAAAGATTCGCCTATAAGGAATGCTGCGTGTGAGACATGGAGGTGATAAGCTGGAACATGATGAGCTGGTTGGCTCTATAGCTGGATGTGAGGGATGAGGGGGACTTAACACCCACACTTTTACTGGTGACAGGGTTCAACACCAGCATTTTACCTGCAAAACTTTTCACGTAGTTTTGTACAAACATCTGTTCTGGTGGTTTCTCTGTCCGCCTCCCTCTCGTTTTGTGAATCATTGCGGCTGTTAGTGATCAGCTGATCGGCTTTTCTGTCGCTAGCACCGTCTTTCTTGGTGTGTTTGTTAACCATTCACCTGAGACGCGGGAAATTAGCGTTATAGTTCACATCAGCACATGTTTACCCCAAATTATTGTTTTTAGAAGCTCTAGCAATAGGAGGCAACATCTATCAGTCTCGTGTCAATCAGATCCACGTCGCTGTCGCTGAAGAATGGAACATGTTGAGAACAGCAGCCTATTTTATTTAGATATTGTTTTCCTTTATGTCCTATAACTTTTCAGTATTAATGAAGTTTGCTACTGACATTTACCAGCTGTAAAATCTACTAGTCATCAGACAGTCATGCACACATGAAGACAGATCAAGTTCAGATATCTACTGACAGTTAAACAGCAAAAGGAAAACGTCTTCTCTAGATCATTGGTGCTGTGCAGATGTTGGAGACTCGGGAGACTCAGGTGAGAGACACTAATAACAGGTTATGAAATACAAATCAGAGTAGAACCTTCACTAACGAAGTAGCTGGCAGGTGGTAGAAAGGATACCTCAGCTATGCAGGGGCGGGTCTAGAAAGGTTTTGATGGGGGGCCAGGCAGGAGCACTGACCAGGAAAAGGGGGGCACAAATGAGACCTTTTTTTAAGGTGTTAATTTTATGTAATACACTGCTTACTGAACACAACATTAAATCCTTTACACACACATGTATATATATATATATTTATATATATATTAGGGGATGGGACTTTAACATGTTAATAATGATTGATTAATTCAGTGTGGCAAAAATGGGTCCATATATCACGTCTTCTCTTTCTCCTGAGCTTTCTGATTTTGTCCCAGTTATTCTTTGTTCATGGGGGTTTTAGTCTTGTCTAGTCTAGTTTTCGTCCGGTGAAAAATCTGCGTTGACGAAAATATTTTCGTTTAGTTCTCTTAAGCGAAATTAAAACTACCCCCCTATCCAGAAAACTCTCCAGCACACATGCATGTAGTTGTTTCAGGAGAGACAGGAAGAAGCATGAAGACCAGGAGCATGCAGCTAGCTAGCTAGCTGTTTAAGAGCGCTAACAGATGGAAGCTAAATGCAAGACGTTTGTTGGACATGAAGTTCTTAGTACACAGGAACAGGAAACTCCTCCTGCTGCTCTTTTGAGCCGACGTTATTAATAAAACAGGTATTTCTGTCTGTCTTACAGCTGGTGGATGCTCACCAGCATGTGCATGTGGCACGTAGAGACATGATGCAACTTAATTACATGTCAACATGAGAAAAAGATTTAAGAGAAAAAAAAAGGTTGTTTAATTTTTATAATAAAAAAATAAAATATAAACCTGTTCTAGAGGAAAGGGAACCCTGGATTACTTCTGCTGTCATCTGGTGCAGGCGGTTGGGGCGCCCCTCTATTATAATGCTCGGGGAAACATGGGGTTTTATTAAGTTTATGAGAGTAGGTCCTGGTTCAGAATAAAAAGTTTGTTAAAAGAGAAAAATCAAAACAATGATAAATTTAGCAGAGTTTACTTAAATCCCACTGGTGTCTTTTTATGCAGGATAATGTTAAATTAATCATTTATAGTGTTTTAGTGGAGTTTTTAAACCATATATTGTGTATCGGGACATCAGTTAAAGGCCATATCGCCCAGCTATAAATGCAACTGCAGCCTGTACTTGCAACCACAAAGTCTGTCACTACAGACAAAAGGTGATAATTTAGTTTACGATTTGGCTTCAATAAGCTTTTTGATTTCACCTTTTCAGTGTTTGTGTGTGAAAAGAAAAGAGAGAAAAAACTCTGGAGTGGAGAGAGCAGTCATTTTATTGTTTCTCTTTCCAAAGCAGTGATATTTGTTCTGAGAGAGGAAGAGACGGATTGAATGTGTGTTGAGTTTTCTTTCCTCCTCCTGGCTCTTGGTTCTTCTCCAGCAGTGTGTTGGCAAGAGATTGTGGCAGGAACCATTAGGATGAGAAATGACAGCGAATTCTGGGCCAACCTTCAGGGCTTGCACAGAGGAGATTCTTAACAACCACACACACACACACACACACACAGAGTTGGAGCACAGTAGATGCATATGCAAGCTGCAGACAGCATCAAGCATCATGTCCTCTGCTCTACCAGCTCTTACTGTGCAGATGCAAACTTTGCTGAACCACTGTCAGCCGCATTCAGCCTCGAACACTTAAGACCATAGACTGACCTTTGTTCTAAACTTCCATCTGCAGAATCTGTGTGTTCTAGAGTCAAGTCAAGCTGTGCAGACAAAAACGAGACGATAAATTCTTACTTCACAGCTATTTCACCGCTGTGAATTATTTCCAGACCACAAAGATTCTCCATAAAGGAGACAATGAATCTCATCGGACAGCCCTCTTCATGTCTGTGTACTGCGCCTCCATACTGTCTGCTGGAACTCCCACACTCACTTTGGAAACTGAAAGCATCATAACAAATCAGTGTTAACTCAGGGTAAAAGTTAACATGACACAGCAGTTTTTGTGTTATAGTCAGTTTAAAAGTACAAAATATAAATAATGCATCAGAAGACCCAACTTCAGAGTTTCCTGGAGTATACAAGCATGCATGTGTCACTAGCTCATGTTATTTTGTTTCAGGTCTGCTGGAATAGCATGAACATCAAACTGATGAGGGAGTTTTTTCTGACAGCTTTCCAGCCAAGTTCATATTGGAAGAATATTTATTGGCATCAACCTGCGCCGCTGCTAAAGTGGATCATCTGGCATGACATATATCTATCACAGCTTCCATCAAATTCCCACTGCAGAAACCACAAGACGCGTCTGGTGCTCCTTCACACGAATGTGTAGAAATGAACAGGGTGTCATGCAGGACTTCTGGCTTCCACACCAAACTCTGAGGATCACTCACCTCCCTCTAGTCTCAGCCTAGAAGGATGGGTTCTTGCTCTGTAATGAGCCCATGTACTGACTGCTGTGAGGACTCGCTACAGCCTGTGGTGCAGGTAGAGGTAAAGCTCCTTGGCTGTTCATGGGAACACCTGGTGCTGTTTTCTTAGGGATTCACATGGTCTCTGCAGTTTCACTGTAGGTGAAGAACACTGAGGCTGTTAAGGATCCACGCTGTGCTCCTATTTTATTGTCTTTACAGTGTTTTCAGTGCTACATCACTGATAAGCAACAGTTTAGATTTATTACTTTTTTTATATCATATTTAGAGTAATTATATATATGTGTATATATATATTTTTTTCTTAATACAAAGAATAATATTCATGAAATTACAGGATTTATAAATGCAAAGGTGAGCCATGTAACAAAGATGCTGTTAGAAGATGAGCCTTCATCTTTCAGAATGTGCTCTTATCAGTAGTTGTTAGGTAGAAACAGGGTTTTAATTCATTTCAGCCAGTTCACTACAAAGTCATCTGAAGGAACTTTTACAGACACAGTCAAATTCATTCCAATTAAATCAAATCCATCATATGATCCACATCAGTCCAGTTTATAATAACTGTGTTCATATAAACCCGTTCATAAAATAATGACGTAGCCAAGGAAACCAATGGATTAGTTCAAATCTTCCTTTTGATTCAATCCTCTGTCTGGACAGGAAGGAAAACCTCCATCAGAACCAGAACCAGGAAGGATAACTTCCATCAGGACCAGAATCAGGAAACTAAACCTCCATCAGAACCAGAACTAGGAAAGAAAACCTTCACCAGAACCAGAAAGGAAAACCTCCATGAGAACCAGAACCTGGAAGAGCAACCATCTTCCTGGACCGGCTGGGGGTCAACGAGGAGAGGAAAATTTGACAATATTTTACATCTAATGCAACTTGGTCACTAAGAACTTTAATAAGGAAAATTGCAGTTAAACCTAAAAATTGAGACAGAATTAGAAGACTTTTCTTTATTTATTCTCCCTCTTTGCACCACTCTTCCCATCTATGTCCACAGCTTGCCAGCCATTCACAAAGATATACACTTTTCTCCATCCCACCAGAGTCAAGTCCTCCTAATGAAAATGATCATAGAGGTAGTCTGTTCATACCCTTAAATACAACCCATAACACCCTGTAAAGCCTCAGATGCAGCAGGAGGGAAGTACCACATGTTCCTGTATCAAAGCGGACATCGTTCTGAAGTCTTTCCTTTAGGAAGTCATGAAACCGTGATGGAAGAGGTGGAGGATGGTGGATGCTGTGGTAATCTTTCATGTCTTTTAAAGTAAGATCAGGACCAGCACATCACTTAATAACATGATGACACTGAAACACTTTTGTCTCTGTCTGGTTGTATCCCAGTAACAAACCTGTATCTCCTGGACATCCCCGATACAGAATAGAATAGAAATACTTTATTAATCCCTTCAGAGAGCCCTCGGGGAAATTTGGGTACCAGTAGCAATACAACACCAACAGTAAAGCAGGACAAGCACAAGACACAATATATACAGGTACAAAGCAAATAGAGGCAAATAGAATGCAATAAATATAACAATAATAACAATAAGATAAGTTAAATAAAACAATATAAACAAGCATTGCACACAGTAGAGGTGGTACAGATTCCCAGTTCACTATTGCACGTATAAGTTATAGCAACTGTTTGTATGGGTTATTGTGCAGGTGTTGTATCAGGCGGACTGCACACCTCCCTCTCCCCCCTCCTTCTCCCCCCTCCTTCTCCCCCTCCTGCCTAATGCAGAGTTGTACAGTTTGATGGCTCGGGGGACAAAGGAGTCTCTGAGCCGGTTGGTCCTACTCTTGGGGAGGAGCAGCCTGTTAACATAACAAGTAGTTGTCTAGTTTCGATGCATTCTTCTGAACAAAATGTGAATAGTTTCTTCAGGAGAACACCAGACATACATGTGTGTGTTCAAATGCACACACATAAAATCATCTCTGACATGACTCTTTCCAGTAGATATCTGATAAATTACCAATAACAAAGCTTTTTCTATGTGAGGAAGTGAAATGGTAAATCAAACTGCTTGTTAGGGTGATGGTTTTTACTGCATGAACGTTACCAACATGGTCGCCATTTTCCATACATTGTTCTTTTTGTCTCTAAAGGCCACATTTATTGGCCTGTGTCAGCATATGACTCATGGATTCATATGTAGGAGGAAGACAGTCTAATATTCACAATTCATTATGTTTTTTCTAGTGCTGGGCACGTTAACGCGTTAATCGTGCGTTAACGCAACAATTTTTTTCTTTTTTTTTTTTTGCTCACTGGCTTTAATGACAGAAACATGGCGTCCATGTCTCCCTTCCCTGCTGCAGCGGTGCTCTGATGTAATCAGGAGCGAGCGGATTTATTAAAATGAAGAGACGTTTTCCGTCTGGAACTTAAGAAAAAGGAAGAATCGACATTTCTCTTTGTCTGTCTAAACTCATGCAGATGGTAGAATATCATGATTTTTGGATGGGAAACTGCTCCCAAAAGACAACGAGAAATTTTTCATTTATTTATTTTATTTTTTTTCTAATAAATGTGGTTTTAATTTAGGCAAGACAGCAAAGGTAAGACATACTTTCTGACACTTACAAATGTGCAGCATAAATCAGGTCTTCTTCTGCCTCTGGTTCGGTGAATCTTGGTCGTAGCGAGATGAAACTTCCAGCTGTGGAATCTGTGAGATGTGAGCTTTCAGTAGAGGAGCCGTTTGTTTGTGTTCATGCGTTTGGTGAAACTATAACTTGTGTTTACATTTTTTCGGACTTTGTGTAGCTGGTGTTTGAATTGTTTGTGTTTGTTGATGATAGAAATTAATTTGCCGAGCTGGTAGTTGAAATTCTGGACTTTTTTGGTTACTACACACGTTTAGTTGCACATCTGAGCTACACCCGGAAACAAGATGTTAACCCTTTAACTCCTGGTAGCGGAGGCTGCAGGTGAGGTCAAGCTAAGAATGAAAGTTTAGAGAATTTATAGGCAGAAATGTGGATAATGAAGCAGTGAAGGTGCATGGATTTAATCGCAGCATGTCAGGCGATTAATCACGATTAAAATTTTAATTGTTGCCCAGCACTAGTTTTTTCACCTCCGAACAGGAATTACTAACAGTATGCAACCATGGGATGGTTTTCAGAGGGTTAAACTTATCTAAGGCAGCCCTTTCTCACTGATTCTGTTCATAACTTTAATGGACAGAATTTCTAGGATCAGTCCAGGTGTTGAGAGGATCTGGTTTGGTGGACTCAGGATTGGGTCTCTGCTTTTTGGAGATAATGTGATTCTGTTGGCTTCATCAGACCCTGATCTCCAGCTCTATCTTAGTAAATCGCAGTGTGAAGTGGGTGGGATGAGAATACACACCTCCAAATCTGAGACCATGGTCTTCAACTGGAATAGGTGCAGTTTACTTTCTGGGTCAGGAATGAGGTCTGTCCCTGAATGGAGGAGTTAAGTATCTCAGGTCTTGTTCGTTAATGAGGGACGGAGGGAGTGTGAGGTCTACAGGAGGATCGGTGCAGCATCTGCAGTGATGTGGACTCTGCATCGGTCTGTCCTGGTGAAGAAGAAGCTGAGAAGCTCTGCATTTACTGGTCCATCTACGTTCCCACCCTCACTTATGGTCACCAGCTGTGGGAAGTGACAGAAAGAACAAGATCATGAATACAAGCGGCTGAAATCAGTTTCCTCCTCAGGATGTCAGGACTCTTCCTTAGAGATAGGGTGAGAAGGAGGAGATCAGTGTAGAACTGCTGCTCCTTCACATCCAGAGGAGGCAGAAGAGGCGGCTCGGACATTTGGTCAGCATGCCTCTTGGATGCCTCCCTGAGGAGGTGCGCTTGGTAAACCCGATCAGGAGGAGGCCCTGAGAAAGAACCAGGACAATAGGTGTGTCCCAATTCAGGGTCTGCACACTCTGAAGTGCGCAGACTACGTAGGCTACAGAGTGTCCTCCATAGTCTACACACTTCTGTTTAACTTTGGTGAAATGGGACAGCCTACCTAGTCAACAAGAATTTCCCATAGCAACAACACAGGACGTTGAATCACTTAAACCTCTGAACTTACTCTTAGGACACTTCAGTGGACGCTGAACACCAACAGGTAACACCGACAGTAAAAAAAAAAAAAACTCGTTTGGAGGCTCTGTTGTTTTCCAGCTGGTACACACTTCTTTAACCCTTTAAAGTCCTTGAATATAAATATTATCGAATTTTAATGTCACCATTAAACAAACATGCTTTAAATGTACTTGGTTTTGTAACGCTTATACTAAAGTGTAGTTAAAAAAAAGCATACAGTTTTTTAAATACAACTTTATTTAAACTTAATACGACTCTTTAGAGGTTGCTGATTCACCACCGTTTTGTGTGCAATGAATTCTGGGAGAAAAAATTCCACGAAGGATGCATTACCAGCAGCCTTCGTTTGGGGCTAAACGAAGTGCGGATTTGAAGGGTGGATTCGGAGGATCCTTCAAATTCTGTGAATTGGACAGTTCATCGCACACCGTGATGACGTATGTGTGCAGACCCTGAATTGGGTTACACCTTATGTGTCTCGACCGGCCTGGAAATGCCTCAGGATTCCCTCAGAGAAGTGACTGAGGAGAGGGAAGTCTGGACTTCCCTAAGCTGTATGATGAAAAATACTCTATTCATACCAAGGCCGGCTTTACGCAGGGGCAAGAGGGGGCAGTGCCCCCTCAAACAAACATTCTGCCCCCTCAATCAAATGCGCCGAAATGGGCAAATCTCTCCAAACGCTCTCTCCCCTCTGTACTGAACTCTGTGTGTCGGAGCTTCACAGGATCCATTGTACTGTCTTCAACAAGTCCTTCCCACCACCACAGAAAACAACCAATCAGTGTTTAGTATGCAAATGAGTTGACATACAGCCTGATCTTGCGGTGTCATATTTCTCCCCCTCGTAGAGAGAGCGGCTGCTGAGCTCCAGCGGTAAAACTTATAGAGTAAAGCTCTGTTAAATGTGTTGTAGCGATACTGAATAAATACTTATAATAACAGACGTATTTATTGCATCTATTCTGTCAACTGGGGTTTGTTTCTGTTCTATTTAAACGTGTCTACGCCTGTTAGTAGGAGCAGTGATCAATCACGCACGGGCCATAGATGTGACTGCCTCCTCGGTACTAGACTGAGGGAAAACGAGCTGCGCATATGAGACCCCTCAAGCTCCGCCCAGCCTTTAGTTCAGCATGCTAGTTTGAAGAAAAAAATAACAGAAAGTTTCACTCTACATTCCCGCTGCTTTCAGCAGTTCAGCTCAGAGCTTCATGTATGCCTTGTTGGTTCTTAAAATTTTGATGAAGGATCATTTAGTTTTTACTCATTTTCATTTATTATTATCATTATTTCCCCCTGAAGGTTCACTGCCTTATTTTGGTAGGGGGTTTAATTTTTTGCTCTGTTATTGTTGTGCTTGATAGTTATGATTCTTTAATCATTATGGTCTATATACAGACAGAAACAAACACACAGATAGTTGAGTTTATTGTTATTAGTTTCAAATTTATTCAAAATGCTTAGACATCTAATGGCTGTCCAATAGGGCAATTGTTATTTTGTTGGTTGTTAAAGCTTTGATAATGGATCATTCTTTTCTTTTTTCTTACTTCATTTTGTTATTGATATTTTCTGTTCCCCCCCTGAGGGATTGCCACCTTATTGTGGTCAGGGGGTTTGCGTGCCTCAGTGACTCTAAGAGCTATACCAGCAGGAGCTTTGGTTTCAGGTGGGACACCCAAGCTGGACAGGTCTTAGAGTAGAGGCCTGACAAAGTGCAATCCATTTCTTTGAAGTTGGACTCCACTAACAGCACAGTTCCGTTAAAGAAACACTTAAAAAACAACAACAAGAAAATGCTGAAGTATGTACTCATAGTGCCCCCTTCAAATTTATGCCTGCCCCCTCATGTATGCATTCCTAGAACCGGCCCTGATTCATACCAGAGGGAGATTGCAATGGATGGATGGATGGATGGATGAATGGATGGATGGATGGATGGATGGATGGATGGATGGATGGATGGATGGATGAATGGATGAATGGATGTGGCAGTAAAGGGGTTCATGGAAAACCCTTTAAAATGAACATAGAGACAGACAGACATCTCTCTACATTGTAATTCAAGCAGCAGAAGCTTAAATTTTCATGAGTTTTCTTTTAAATATATTTGACTGATTTTAGGCTTTTCTACAAACATTTTGAAGGAAGATTCTTACTGGGACATGGAGGGTAAAGGCTCAGTCTGCTTGTCACGAGACTGCAAGGATACAGTGGAACAAGTGAGCAAGAAGAAAAAGAAAAAAGTAAGATTTGTGTTGTCGTGGTTTTCACCTGGTCAGATATTTGTTCTCTGGTAGGTTGATATTACTGACTCTGCATTTGATAAATAAGCTGCTGTCGGATTGACAGAAAGGTAGATAATATTTGTAGAATGACTTTTCACCATTAAAATACCAGTAGGTGGTTTTGAATTAAAAGTCATACTTAGACCTTAGAAAAATACATAAATCAGACTGAACTTGTAATCTAAACACAGTCTATGAGAAAGAAACACACAGCCGCGGTCCTGTAATGATTAACGGACAGGCCCTTGCGTCTCATTCATCTTCCTCACTCTCTCTCCCGTCCATGGCTCATCTGTGTCCTCTTCCTGACTCCGTCTCCCCTTGACCCCGTCTTAAGACCTTGTCTTCATGTCTGCACAGTCTGTCGTCAAAAAGCCACAATGTGTATGTGTCATGGCATTTCACAACCAAGAAGTGTGTCTGGGAGTAACTCGTGTTGAGTTGAAGTGTCTCTCAAAGTGCCAGCATGAAGCTAACTGGAGCAAAGAAGCCTAAAATAAAGTCTCCACTGGTGCCGTACTGTAGTGGACTGATTGAATCATTTCAGGAAAAAGCCACTTCGTCTCCCCGTTAGATTGGTTGTTGTTCAGTGACACATTTATATGTTTACTGCTTACAGAAGTGCCACTGTGGGCTCTCAACAGTCTGCACAGTCAGGAAGCCCATAGTTAGTTTCTCTCTTTCTCAAGAAATCTGCTGTGACAAATAAAAACAAACACGACTTTAGTTATAAAAATGCTAAACACGAAACTAATTGAGGTTTTATGTGGATGCTTCGTTTTTGCAACAAACGTTTTGCATTATTTGTATTTCCAGCTGTTTTTACAGTTTATGTTCACGCCGTGCCTGGAGAATGTGCCCACATAAGGAAATGTTATCTGCTTTAGTCATGAGGCGATGGCAAATATATCCAGGAAGTAGCTGGTTTTCTAGTGCAGACTTGAATTCCAGCTTTCAGAGTTGATCAGTTGATTCTGTTGTGGTTTTAATTTGTGCTTTTCCTTCAGACTGCTGGGAGCCATCAGGTGGACGGGCTAGGCACTCGTGGTTGGGGATCTCTACGATGTGCATGTGGTGGCCCATCTGGGCTGCCCTCCACTGGTGACCCAGCTAGTCTCAGATTTTGTTTAGCTATTTAGCTTTTAGCCTTTTTTATCATGAATAGAGATTTTACATTCGTGATTGATTTCAGTTTGGATACTTATATTTGTGCATTGAAATAAATACTTAACTTGCACCCACGTCTCTGTCTGTTCAGCAGGAACAAGCCTGCGTTCTTTTATTTCCCGGGTCCTACATCACAGGTGACGCTGTCAGTCATCCCAGTTCCACAAATTTAAAATAAAGCATTAATACCTTTAATCTTTAATATCTCCATTTGTTGACTGTACCACTCTTTATACAGTTCCACTTGGCTACAGTCACAAGAGCTATACCCACAGTAAATGCTCAGCTTGGTGCAGCGCTGGGTCATCTGTTCTGAAAGGAGTAAAATTCCAGCTGTAACTAAAGAAAAATTGGAATTGTGTGTCCATTATTTCTTGGGTCAGCTGTTGGTTTTTAAACCAGGTTATTCCCGTGCAGGTGCGCATGGTTTAAAGGGTTAAATGTTTGAAGTAATGTCCCAAAGTTAAATTCCAATATTTTGTTTTTCTTTTTTATTTGGTATTTAAATTGAATTAAATGTGTTGAAAGTCAGTTTTTTTTTGTCCTGAAGGCAGTAAAAGTTTCATGAAGATGATAATTTTCTTTATCTCTGCGTAAAACTGACTTTATTTTTTACAGTCAATATGCATAAATGAAACAACAGCACCTTCTCGTCCTGAATCTCGAGCCTTGTGTTGCACATCTGTGTGTACGTGTGATATGAAAATTCATTATAGTCAAACTCTGTTAAACTTTATTTCCAGTGACGCTCTGCATCCAATTGTTCTTTGGAATGATTTTTTTTTTATTTATATTCTTGCCATGAAGCTTCAGAATAAAACGTACAACTGAGTTAATTAAATCTGGAAGATGTCAGATTTTAATCGAGGTAACAGAAAGAAGGAAAAGCTTTGCAGTGATTTTGTGCCCATGCCCACCTGAAGAGAAGAATAAGAGGAATGCAGGTATGTCAGATCTTTCTCCAGGAAGTTCAAAGAAAGTAAGGCATTTTAAATTAGACGTGGGCCCCGTACTGCAGGGCTTTATCAGTAATTACATTACTCATCTCTAAATCACACTGTCATCATGCTTAATCGAGCAAAAATTAGACACATAAGAAAAAATAATTAAGGTGCCCTTTTCCATCAAAGAAATCCATTAATAAATATATGAAGACATGTTCCTGGTTTTTTTCTCAGAGCTGAGCGTCCGTCATTTAAAGCAATTTTAAGCATTTTTCCTTCAAGGACACTAATTATATGCAAGACTAAACTTTTGTTAGGGTTTTTTTTGTGACCACCTCCATGAATTCAATAATAAATACATTTAAATCTTTATTTCCTTGAGTTACATAGAATGCAGATTCTTCGAATGTTCATACGAGAAACCATCCATATCCATCAGATAATAAAACTAAAGTCTGTTTAAGGTAAGAATATTAAGTTAAGCCATCTGTACCTTGGATGTGACATAAGGTGTGTCTGTAGCCTTGGACAGATGCTAACTGGTGGCTACACTGACAGGAAGTGTCCCTCTAAATATCGGTCCAGCGTCAGACTTCAGGCATCAAAAATTGTTAATGGAAATAGAAAAAAAAAGTATAAACAAATAAAAGAAACCTTCAGCTTCACAAGAGAATTTTTCACACCTACTAGGGTTTTTTTTTTTTTTTTACCTTTATTTGTTGATGTTTATATGAAGCTATGGAAACGGTTTTCAGCTGTTTCTTCCAGTCTGAACCAGTTCAAACAAAGGTCTGATCCCACTTTGAATTTACCAAAGTATTTATGGTTTACCTCACATTTAGATGCAAACACACCCTCACTATTTTTGGGTTCAGGCTGAGTAAAAATCTCCGTTTAGAGTCAGAGTCCAGTCAGAAGTTCATTCATTGGCTGAAGGTCTTCCAGTAAAAGACGTTTCAAGTCAAAAATGTATTTTCCTACATTCACAGCAGCCAACGAGCATGCAGTTGTGGAACAAACGTATTCAAACTTTGGTTAAATATAATGAGATGGAAAGCAGAATTACATTAAGAGCGTCCAAGAACCAGTTTCACTCATGAATCTGCAACGACTTGTTCAGCTCATTATTACCCAGTCTGACAGATGGTGGTGGTGCAAACAATATAAGCTGGACCCGGATCAGAAATGCCTGTTTCAGGAGCTGGAAGACAAAGAGAGAACTGATATATTGTTAATGGAAGGATGATGAGGAAAGAGGCACTTTTTGAGAATCACTAATCTAACAGGAAATTTAGTGATTACATTTAGTTTATAATCCACGTTCAGCACAAAAAAGAATTCTCTGCATCAACAGTATTCCACATTTACATTAGGGCTGCCACAAACGACTATTTTGATAATCGATTAGTCATCGATTATTTTTTCGATTAGTCGACTAATCGGATCATATATAAATTGGATACAAAACCTAGATTTTACATCTAATTTACATATGATTATATTATGAGGTATATGCTAACTAAAATAAAGACGATTAAGATGGTAGTTCATTAAACCTTTAATGAAATATGCAGCCTGTAGCAACAAACACGTATCATAAAGTGCAAACAGTTGATGGAATAAGGATAAGGCACTGGCCAAAACAACACAAAATACTTTTTTTCCATCATCGGTATGAGAAAGTAAGTTTTACGCTAATGTTGTTAGCTTAGCCAGTTAGCTTACCTAGACGACGGTCCACCTTCCTCGTTGTCGCAATCAGCCACAATGTGCTTCCTTTTCAGGTGGTCGTGCATCGGACTTGTACTGTTGTGGAAGGCAAGTTTTGCCTTGCAGATAACGCATTCGACAGCTTTTTCTTCTGTTTTCTTAAAATGTTCCCACACTTTAGAAGTCCGTTGCCGGGTAGCCATGATGATACAAAAGCCCGTCTGGTTTTACTTCCGGTGACATCACGTCTGACCCCGATTACCTCTACTGCGCATGTGTGCCATGGACAGAAACGCAGAGGCGGCAGTGGAAAATGCCGCTGCAGGTTTCTTTTTAAAATAACGAAGCTTCGACTATTAAATTAGTTGTCGACTATTAAAATAGTCGACATAATCGTGACTAGTCGACTAATTGTGGCAGCCCTAATTTACATTCACAAAAAAAACTAAATAAAACAATAATCAGATTTTTAAACTGTGCAAACAAACATTTCCAGACTTTTTAAAGCATAAACACAGATGAATAAAGGTTTATTGTGGTCTGCTTTCAGAATTATGAATTTAATCCAAAGCTGGAGAAACCAGACCACTGTTCAGGATTTCACTTTGTTTTGTTTTTTCCCCAGTTTGCCCAGGACATCCCCTTTTATTTCATTTTAGAATTAAAAATTTAATTGGTTTTTCTGCAAATTCCCCCTTTGCAGCGTCCACTGAGCAGCATGTGAGGAGATATATTCCTGACCATCCTCTGTAGACCGCTGTCAACCATGAAGTCAATCCCCTTCTCTGAAACTAGGATTTAGTGTGTTTAACGGTTCCTTTCTGTAAATAAACCAGCGAAGAAGAGAGCAATGCTGTTTCCTTGACAACGGGTAACAAGCCAGAGTCAGTGGAGTGACCGTTGGATCAGACTTCCTGAACAGCAGCTCTCAGAGCATCACAGGCCATTTAAAATCACCTCCAGAAGCTTACAGCGTGGAAACATCAGTCTTCTGGATTTAGGAAAAGGTGGACGACACAGAGGAGAAAACTAGTTGCAAGTTATCAGCTTTGTGCCAAGCTAATAATTATGCTTCTTCTTACAAGCAGCTTTAGTGTCTTTCATCTTATAAGCTTAGCTTCAATACAAGTTTGTTTTTTTTAATCATCCTTTCTTTGTTTTACTATTAATTAGCAGAACATCATCCTCACACTGAGGCTGAGGGGCACTTAAGTCTTTTAATTCAACCCTGACATTAATTCTTCCACCAGAGTTCAGCCTCAAAGCTATCGCATCCACCTCATTGTTCACTCATCTCTTTGAGAAGCAGCCATGCTGCAGCTTTGTTCCAAAACCAGCAGAACATTTACAGCATGAAGTCCTTTATCCAAAAACCCCAAACTATCAGCAGTCCAGACGTCCTGCAGTCAGAATGAAGCTGGTTTAACACACTGAATTTAAGGAACTTTACCGTTGACAGGATGTCAGCATTGTTAACCTCCTCATGATGAGGACCATTGTTTCCTCCTCCTGTCTGAATAACATTCTCAACATAAATTAAGTATATCTTCACAACTACAAGGGCTGTATGTACACTACCGTTCATAGGTTTTGGGAAACTTTTCCATTGATTTAATGGAAATGTTTCCCAAAACTTATGAACAATAGTGTATTATCTTGGTCTCCACAGAAAATTGAGACATGTGAGGTTACTACAGAAGAATGAAGATGTGGTGCTGTGCCAGAATAAATACAGGAGAAAATGTAAATCTCCTCCTAAAAGAAAAGAACATTATTTTCAGTGGAAAACAGGATAGCAGCACAATAATCTAGGAATGAATAATGTGATCCTAGGAGAAAAGTAGCTCGGTCAGAACACAGAGAGCTGCTTTCTAAAAGGTTTCTAAGTAGAGTTAACACACCCTGTGAGCCACAGCGTGCCCCCAAACATAGAATAAACTATTCCAAACCCATCAAGTTAACTTTATTAAATGTTAGGTCATTAGCAGGGAAACATTTTTAATTAATGATTTTATAACTGAGCACAACCTTGATTTTATGTTTTTAACAGAAACTTGGTTAAAACAAAATAACAACGCAGCCGCTCTTATCGAATCAACCCCTCCCAACTTTAGTTTTATCAGTGAGGTCAGACTGAACAGGAGAGGAGGAGGAGCTGTTTTATTTAATGAATCATTTCAGTGTAAGCAGTTATCTCTTGGAAATTTGACTTCTTTTGAATACGTGGCTCTTCAGTTGAAAGCTTATTATAAATATATATAAATTTGTATAGACCACCAGGGCACTGCACAGAGTTTAGTGACCTGCTGCTACAATCTGTTTAGACTTTGACTGTGTAATTATTGTTGGTGATTTTAACATCCATGGAGACAACCCTCAGGACAAAGCGACTAAAGATCTGATTAACAGTCTGGAGAACTTTGGGCTGACTCAGCATATAACAGAGCCCACACACATTAAAGGACACACTCTAGACTTAGTGATTTCTAAAGGTTTGGATGTTTCCAAGGTTACTGTGTGTGATGTGGGCCTGTCTGATCATTACTGTGTTTTCTTTGAGTGTACAGTTTCTGTTCACAGAAATGTCTCAACAGAGGTGATCACAAAACACTTTATAACTGAAAACACGAGTGGAATGTTTAACCAGGTCTTCTCTTCAACACCTGCCCTGTCAGGCGGTTCAGCCAATGAGCTTGTCATTAGTTTTAATGCTAAAATGTTGAGTATTGCGGATGCTGTATTAAGGTGAAAGTTGTCTCTGGAAAGAAAAAGTCTCCATGGAGAAATTCCACACTGGTGAAAAATGGAAAAAGAGAGTGTTGGAAAACCGAGCGTAGATGAAGAAAAACACATCTACAGGTTCATTATGACATGTATAAAGAGAAACTTCACTCTTATAATCTACAACTGAAGAATGCAAGAAAGTCCTATTTCTCTGACATTTTTAGCAAAAACTATCATAATGCTCGGGTCTTATTCGTTATTGTTGACAGGATAACAAACCCTCCTGTGTCAATAGCACCTGAACTTTATTCCACCAAGGCTGCAATGAGTTTGTCAAGTTCTTCACAGAAAAAATCCAGAATATCAGACAAGTAGTTGGTTCAGAAGCTGCAGAGACATACTGTGTCCATAAAAACCAGTTTAAACACTACAACACAGTTTAATCCCATTAGCAGCAAAGATCTGAGCGACATCTTACGTCAGCCGAACTTCTCCTCTTGCTGTTTGGACATCCTGTCCACAGGTTTCTTCAAGAATGTCTCAAAGACTCTGGAGCCAGATCAGTTACAGATTGTTAACTTGTCTTTATTTTCGGGCGTCTTCCCAGAACTTCTAAAAAAAGCTGTAATCTAACCTTCTACAATCAATTTCCATGTGAAAATATAGATATTTAAGCAATTTCTGGTCACGAACTGGAACACAATGGAAAGTAACTAAAATCAGGGTCTTGTCTTGTCTTGTTCCTACCTAGTTGGTAGGAACTATTTTTTCTTCCCCTCTAGAGTCATAGGTGAAAGATGGCACAGCAGCCAATCCCTCACTCAGTTCAAAGCATCATGTGTAAAGCTGAACAACAGTGCTGTATGATGTGTGTGGGAAGACACAGAGGTTTCTATAACAACACCACAAACCTCCTCAAACATCTGAGAGCCAATCATTACACAGAATATAATGAAATTACAAGGATGAGAGGACAGGTACAGGTGATGATAGGGTGAGATGATGCAGGCAGGTACTGTCAGGTACTATCAGGGACTTTCAAGTACTATCAGGCACTATCAAGGACTGTCAGGTACTATCATAGACTGTTAGGTACTATCAGCGACAATCAGTTACTATCATGGACTGTGAGATAATATCAGGTGCTATCCAGGTACAATCAGGGACTACCAGGTACTATTAGGGACTATCAGGTACTACCCTGATCATTTCAGTTTAAGTCATAAAGTATTCTATAAAAATGTAAAAATCACCTCTTTTCCCCTCAGTGAAGCTTCTTCGACAGTGACTTTCCAAACACAATAAGTTTTCATAAGTATTGGCATCGGATCAGCATTGCTGATACTGGCTTGAATTTCACTTGGTATCAGATAAAAATGAAAATCAGTGGTATTGCACATCACTATTGACCATGTACTGTCCATGTTGAGGATGAAACCCAGACTCTTAACCTGAGGGGAGGGGAAGACTGAGGAGGTGTCAATGTTCAGGAAGAAACTGTCAGCTTTGAATAATATGTAGATCATCACCATGGTCGAACCCTTCATCAGTGAGAAGGAAACAGGGGATGTTGCAAATACAAATAATTATTTTAATAATAATATAGTCATGTTCAAAATAGCACAACACAAGTGGTGCAAATTATAAATGGAAAAAAATGTGATTTTTAATTGTTGAACGATTATTACCCCCTTTTCCTAAAAGTGGTTTGGTCCACTTGCCGTTTCCCAACAGGCAGGGCTGCCATTTTTAAAGTGTAGCTCCACCCCCTCCTTTTTACGTAACTCCACCCACTGCAGAATTTGAAAAATGCCTGAAACTGCGAGGGTTGGGGTGGGAGGTGTGGGGTGATCAGGGGTCAGGATGCACAGGGACAAATGATTGACAGACAGCAGCTCAGCTCACTGGCAAGATGCAAAGCGAGATTCACAAAGCAGCTACACCACAGAGCATTTTTGAGGTGGAAGACGTTTCCTCCCTGAATCTTCTCAGCTGCACATGAACCAGGTGGTCCTGAACGTATCAGTGTGAGCCGTTAGCGCTGTTAGCTGCCTGTCAACAGCTCTGGAAAGCTGTGGAGACTCGCGGCAGGTTGTGTCAGCTGCAGGAAGTGCTGCTGGAAGTTGCTGCTGCTACGATTTGAGTTGATGTCTGTCGCCAGGTGAGCATCAGCAGGTAAGGAATAAAGTGTTACTTTTACACCCTCAGAAGCACAAATCTGTCCCATTGCAAGAATATTTCATCAGAAAAAATAGGAGTCAGAAACTAGCAGACCTACACCATATAAATTCACATCCCTTCATATGTGTTGGTGGGCATGGTTTTCTATACCTGCAAGGCGAGGGCCTGCCTACCTGCATCTGGGGGGAGGGGCTGTGGGTTTTTAAAATTTTCTTGTGACATAGATAACCCCTCTGTCATGAAAAACACAACCTGGTTTTATCCTGTAGAGGGTGCTATGAGCCATTTTTTTACCCATAAAATCTCTTTTAAAAAATATATGTATACAAATTTTATTAACAGAATCCGTGGTTTTCATCACAATTAAGTATTTCTGTGTTGTTTACAGCTCAAAATACACATTTTTGGGTTAACCACGGCGAAGTGTAGAAGCCAGTCAGTCATTTATCACACCACAAACACAAGGTTGTAACATGGAAAGTGACATTTCTCCTGACTGTCTAAAATCAGCCTCTTTTTGTTTTTTAGTCAAGACGCCGGACATCTCATATCAGATATCTCATTTCTCTCTCGCATTGTTGTAATTGTTAAAAACACTTGTTGCTAAACATTGCTTTGCTTCTATGGGAAAAATAAATCTTGGAGAATTTTGCATATTAACTTTCTTTTAGTTTAAGAGTAGGTGTGTGTTAATGACGATATCCCCTGTGTGTTTGTGTGTGTGTGTGTGTGTGTGTGTGTGTGTGTGTGTGTGTGTGTGTGTGTGTGTGTGTGTGTCCAATTGTTAGCTAACCAGGTCAGTTAAAATGGCAGAAAAAAGAAAATTTACCCATATCCAGTCATTTTTAGTGCTCCAAAATGCCAAGTAGTAATGGTTTCATTAAGCAAAGTCCAGTCAGCTGAGCACCGAGAGCCAGCTTTAGTTTTTCCACAGATAGACGGACAGATGGATCAGATAAGCATACAGTAGATAAATTGATAGATGGTTAAAACATTTTATTTATAGACCTACAGTTACAAGTTATAATTTAAACATATAATGGCATAGTTGTAATATTTTCGTTTCTACGGTTCCTTAATGATCCCTCACTAGATCAGCTGGACATGTGTTGTAAAGACGACCTGGCCCTCATAGCAGCCCACTTTGGGATTCTGATGTCAAAGCAGATGGTTAAAAAGGATCTTAAGGCTTTGGTTGTGACACATGTGGTGCAGCTGCAGGTTCTGGTTAAGTCTGACGTTGGGGCTCCTGGAGCTACAGCTGTGTCACCTGTGATGGCAGAACCCTCCATAGAGTGGGAGCCTGGTAAAGTTGAGCCCAACACTCAGCCTGGTTCTGGGAATCTAGGAATCTCTGGCAGTGACTCCGTCAGCTCTCGAGTTGAGGCTCGGTTAAGAGTGTGTCTTGCCCGGCTGCAGTTAGAGGCCCAAGAGAAAGCCCAACAGAGACAAATGCAGCTTGAAATCAAAAAGCTGGAAATCGAGGCTGAGAAAGCCATGCGCTTACGCCAGCTAGAGCTGGACTCCCAAGCCAGGGCCAGCCTTTCACAGGCTCTTGTTAGACCTAATGGGTCTTTGGTCACGTCACCGCCAACCGGTCCTTCAGTCAAAACCCAAGTTTATTGCTTTGGTTCTGGAATTCAGGGACTCTGAAGTAGACTGGTATTTTGCAGCCTTTGAATGCATTGTGCATTCACTGCGGTGGCATCAGGACAGTTGATCTCTTCTCATTCAATGTAAGCTACAGGGAAAAGCTCAAGAGGTTGTGGCAGCACTTCCTCTTACTGACAGCTTGGATTATGATATTGTAAAAGCTGCAGTCTTAAAAGCGTATGAGCTTGTACTGGAAGCTTATAGACAGAAATTTAGAACTTATGAGAAAAGCCTGAATCAGACTTATGTGGAGTTTGCCAGGGAAAAGGGCAATCTGGTTGACAAATAGTGCTTGTCATGTGGCATCACAAACTTTGAGAGTCAAAGAAATGACAAGAGTTTAAAGTTGTCTTCCTGAGAGTGTGATAGTTTACTTAAATGAACAGAAGGTGAACATGTTATCATCTGCTGTTGTATTGGCAGACAAATATGTTTTGACACATAAAACAGTTTTTCCTTCAACTGTAACAAAAAATGTCTTCTAAAAAGGAGACGGTCCCTCTTGTAAAAACCCGGAAAAATGGGAATGTTTTTACTGCCACAAAACTGGACGTCTGATTTCTGTCTGGCTTTAAAGTGTAAAACTCAGACCTCTCCATCAAAACCAAAAGGGGTGGGTTTATTAAAGGCAAAATAGGTAGCATTGACGCCTAGCTCTTCAAATCAGAAGTGCAGTCGAAGGAACCCCCCCCAGGTTGCTGGTTTGTAAACTTTTCAGTCAATTTAAGCAGAATTCCGGTGTTTACTTGTTGAGGAGAAACTATGCCAGCTCTGCATCCGTCTTGAAATTAATTTGGTCTCTCAGACTTCTCCACCTTTCAAAAGATTCTCCAATACTGATCCTCGTTTTATTCCGTTTTTAGTCGTTTGCTGTTTTAGTAGGATGCCGAGGCTTTTAGAGGTTTTTCTGAAACTATTTCTGGTCCGCTTCTCTCACTAGCTTCCATACCTGCAGGCTGCTGCTCTTTTGCCGACATAAAATACCAAACTCTGCCTTGTTTGGCAACCGTGGGGAGTCGCATATGATTGGTTAAGGAACCAGGAAGTAGGAAAGAGCTACACAGTGCACCGAAGTTATTCCATCACGTAACTCTTACTTTGAAAGGAGAAACTTGATAAAGACACTGTTGATGTAGGACACAGATTGTTTATAGGGAAGCTTCCTTTTATCCCTCGCAACAAATGAGAACATTTTAAATTATTTTTACAGAAAAAATCCTAATTATTCACCCTTTAAACCCTTCCATCCATCCATCCATTTTCTGCCGCTTATCTGGAGTCAGGTCGCGAGCGTAGCTGCCTAAGCAGGGAAACCCAGACTTCCCTCTCCCCGGCCACATTCACCAGCTCATCTGGAGGGATCCCAAGGCATTCCCTGGCCAGCCCAGGCCTTTAAACCCAGAGTCAGGCACAGTGAGCTCAAGTGACTGCACCCTTGATCCCAGTTTTCAGCCCTTCATGAATTCTGGAACAGTTTCTCTGTCTGACCACCCAGCCGAGGAGAAACAGGTACATGTTATGCGCAACACAGGTGCGTCTCAGACTGTCATACTTGCTGATACGTTGCCATTTTCTGATGTATCTTATGCTGGGTACAGCATCATCCTCAGAGGGGTAGAGATGGGATATGTACCCTGGTCCATGCATTTGATGCAGCTGAAAAAAAATTTGGTTACTGGAATTTATCCAATGGCTGTGTGTTCAGCTCTGCCAGTTGATGGTGTTTCTTCTCTGTTAGGAAACAACATTGCTGGTGGCACACTAATTTCTGCCCTTGAGCATCTTGACGTCCCGGTAAATTCTGGTACCAAAAATATCACCCCGACATGTGTGCTTACTTGTCTCAGGCACATAAAAAGAAAATAAAAGAAGCCCTGTTGACCTTACAATTCGGTTTCACATGCACAGCTGAGTGCTGAGCAGAGGAACGATCTTGCACTGCATAAATGTTTTTAAAGTGGTGATTTCCAAGCAAGCAAACATTCAGCCTAGGGGCTTTTACATTGAGAAAGACAGTTTGATGTGACGCTGGTGCCCCCGTTGTAGTAGTCAGTCAGATATTTGTACCAGTACCTTTTCAATATCAAGTTTTACATTTGGCACATGACGGCGACTGGTCGGGACATCTAGGAATAACAAAAACGTGTTGAAATATTTCTACTGGCCTAGTCTAAAAGCCAATGTGGCTAACTATTGTCGCAGTTGCCACACCTGCCAGATTGTCGGGAAACCGAACCAATCCATTCTTCATGCCCCGCTTCACCCAATCCCTGTTGTAGGTAAACCATTTGAGCATCTTATTATAGATTGTGTTGGTCCTCTTATTCGTACCAAATCAGGAAACGTGTTTTTGTTGACCTTAATGTGTGTGTCAACTTGGTACCGAGAAGTCATTCTTTTACGCCGGATCACTGCAGGCATGGTGGTTTAGGTGACAATATATTTTTTTTTTTTTTTGACATTCGGTCTTCTACATGGGATTCAGATGGATCAAGGAACTAAATTCATGTCAAAAGTGTTTAAGCAAGTTCTTTGTGACTTCTTTGTTACTTTGAGCACGTACCATCCTGAAAGCCAGGAGGGCCTGAAGAGATGGCACCAGACGCTAAAAGTGATGCTACGTTAGTATTGTTTTGAGAAAGAAAAGAACTGGGTCGAAGGCATTCCATTTCTTTTATTTGCAGCTGGCGAAGCTCCTCAGGAATTGTTGGGATTAAAAAAAAAAAAAAGAGCCCAACACATCTCCAGAGAGAAACGTGCTGGACTTCGTGTCTTTTCATGAGAGTAGACATTACAGGTGTATACCTGGATCAGCACAAAATCTCTACTGGTGCATGCTCCGTTTCTTGCTGAACCAGATCTGACCAAACCTTTAAATCCAGAACAAGGTTTTAAAATAGGGAGGTAGTTGTAGACATCTTTGTAATCAGCAGAGTTTCCACTTTCATGTGTGTGGTTTGCTTGAAGTGGAGAAATTAGCGGACGCTCTAAAGTGGACAGTGCTTTTCTCATGTTTTTCTTACATTTGCATAAAATTGCGTGGGGTTTGAACTGTGTTTGGTTTGGATGCCTCTGGGGGCTAGATGGATGCTAGGTCGATAAGGGCCGGTGAAGCAAAAACCTCATTGGTTTACGGTTTACTTCTTTGGAGACAGGAACCAATGGCGGTGGAGCATCCCAATCCGGGACCCTGTCGGAAACAGAAACAACAGACAGAGGAGCGTCCCAACCCAGGACCTCCTCTGAAACAGAAATGACAGGAGATTGAGGAGTGTTCCATTCTGGGACCCCTCGTAAACCAGAACCACAGCAGACAGAGGGGCATCCCATCATTGGTACCCCCCTTGGAAACAGGAATCACAGAAGATGGAGGAGCATCCTTTTCAGGGACCCCTCTGACACAAGGACTCAAACTGGATGAAGAGCATCCCATCCCAGGACCCCCTCAGAAACATGGACTCGAGCTGGATGAGGAGCGTCCCATCTCGGACCCCCTCGGAAACATGGACTCCCCCCCTTGTGGGACACCCCTCATCCAGCTTGCGTGGTGATACAGGAGACATGGGCCATGTTGGTGGTATGAGGCAAGGTTTTTTTGGAGCCCTGCCTCCTTCTGGTAACTGCAGCTTGTCATGCAGACCCATAAGAGCTGGGTCTCCCAGGAGTTGTCTGGCAGTTTGAACCCCCAGAACGGCGACCTCGCAGAAGCATGATCCATCTCTGGGTCACGTCCCTGTAGTAAGCTCACAAAGTCTTGAGGTGATGCTAAGACAGCCTGCTGGGTCCATGGGTGGCCATTTCATTCAGGGTTTGAGGCGGTGGTGGGGTGAAGACCCAAGTGCAGGCTTATGAGGCAGGAGGCAGACTGGTGCAGGAATGAAGGTTTTATTGATGACGAAGATCCAGAAAACACAACAGGCACAGGACATGAAGACTACATGGGCAAAATGAGACATGAAGACTACAATGAACTGGCAAGGTGAAAAGGAAACCAAGGGGTATACTCAAACCAGAGTGTACTAATGACCAGGAAACAGAAAGCAACGTAGAATACACAAGGGAAAGAACTACAAAGAAAACACAGAAGTAAACATGACAGGACTACAAAAACCTAAATCAAAACCCAGAGATCATGACAGTCAATAGCTTAGTTTCTCCCTGTCGTGTTGTTTTGCTGCATGCTAGCACTGCTGCTTCCTCGTGTCTGCATGTAATGTAAGGTGTCCTTGATGTTTTTTAAAGGCACTTTTAAATAAAATGTGTTATTATAATTTTGTTTCGCTGCCTCCTGTACAGGGGACTTATGAAGAGGTTCATGTTCTATGAGTTTATTTTGAATTGTGACTTTCATTGCTTTGTCTGAAGAACCAATGCGGAAATCTTCAGGTCAATGAACCAACAAAATTCATACAGAATAATTCATTAGGTGGTATGTTTTCCAACTCATCTGGATTTTTAAATACAGTCCAATTCATTTTGACTCATTATAATTTAATCTCAGTCTAATTTGTCACATTTCATTACTGCATTAAACCTTCAGCTGGATTTATGGTGAGCATGCAGTATGCAGCAGCAGACATAGTGGAAGCAGAGTAAGGAAGGGTCGCCATCTGTCTGTTTTCTTAATTTTACACAGTATTTTTGGCCTTAAGAGAATTTTCAGAAACATAATAAAATGGACATAATTGCTGAAATAATTGTGTAATTGATGCCTGCAGACCTTCACAGATACAAGAAACTCCCTCATCTGTGCGTTCCTCAGTTTTCAATCCTGACAGCCTCTTTTCAACATCACTGTAGTGATGAAAATCAAGCAGGGAAATGTGGTGAGTGACAGAGTTGGAGGTGTGCCTGCAGGAGATGACGACAAGGTCTCAAGCCAGATTGTGACTCACACCTCCGCCCCCTCCTCCTCTGGGAACTGGCTTCTTGGAGACTCAGCTCAGCGCCTGTAAAGGCCCCAGATCCCTGGTGCTGATGGATGTCCAGGTGGTTGACCGTGAGGGAGGAAGGGCTCATTAGCAGATGGATGCTGGACCCCAAAGCTGACAGGGTTAGTATAAGATGCAGCACAGCTGAAGGGGGCAGCAGGGACTGTCATCAACACCATCAGCTCAAAATGGACCTCCATCCTCATACTAATTAGGCTGAACCCATACAGGGAAATACAAAGAGGTGATCCAGTTTAATGTGCATTTTAATATTTACTTCAATAAAATTTAAACACAGACATAAAGAGAACAGTAAAATATGGACTTACACTGGCAGTCTTTTGGCCGTTTGTCTAAAACACAAACTCATTTTTCTCTCAGAAGGCATTTATAGACACCATTTATTGGTTCTCATGCTTCATTGTAAAATGCTTTTGTTTAATGTGAAGCACCGTAATGGGTGATTTTAAGAGATAGAAAGAATTCATGGCTGCCATCGTACACCCTTACAACACAACAGTTCAAGTCTTGTGACTTTCTTTAATAGCTTCATATATGAGGATACAATAAACATTCCCAGTACTTCCTCCTCTGCTGCCTTTAGTCGTAACAGGTCAATGAAATGACACCAGCAGCATAAACATCCCACAAAGCTCCTCAATCTCTCCATGGGGACCATTTTCCAATCATCCACTCTCAGCTCTTCTCTGTAGCTCTGGACTGACAGGCTGAGAGGCCATAAGGTTTCTGGGATAACTACACAGTTCATGTCAGGACCCTCAAATGTGGCTGCATGCTTTTTTTTTTCATTTTTTGTTCTGAAATTCAGCTTTTTAACAACGCTGAACGTAATCTGTCATGTAGACTGCATCCTGTGGCCAAAGATTTAGGGGTAGGGACGGTAGGGACATATCCCTACCAACATCCAACAAGTCCTGAGCGGTCAGTCAAGCAGGGCATGAGGAGGTATTTTTCAGTGAGTCAATGTCAAAAGTTAACAACAATCATATATTAATTTCCAACTTCTATTGTGTCATTAAACATGCAGAACAGAACCTTTGCCATTTTCTCAGTGATGCGTCCCCTATCGGCGTCTAATCCAGCGTCATCGTCATCCTGCTTGTACTGTGAGATCTCTCCAGCCAGTAAAGTCTTATCTTGGCTCTTGTCTTATCTCTTGCTCTGTCTCTCTCTTTCTATTCCTCTCTGCCTCTGATAATGTCTTCTTGCATTTCTTGGCTGAATCAGCCATGGTGTGTGTTCAAAATGGCAGGTGTGTTTACATCTGCTTGCTAGCGTGTGTCTCGGTGTGTAAAGTGAAACTTGGCTGCAACGTCCCTCAATGTCCCGGATAAAAAGGTTGTATAGCTGGGTTTCTCATCTGCGGGACGCTGCTGCAGCGGTGGCTCCAGAAATGCTCATAATGGACATCACTGTGCCATCATACGAATCCGAAATGCAGAGTTTTAAGGTCAGAAAGTTACATAGTGTGTCCTTAATAATGGTGATAATAACAGTTACTACACAAAGAACAGCTTTCCTCAGTATGACTCAATGTGTCGTTTTGTCAGAATCAAAGCTGCAGTTCAGAGAGAGGAAGAAAAGGATGAGGAGGGAGAGTTTTAGTATGCAGAGTTATGACCTGGCCTACGTAAGTAATAAGTCATGATATGTAATTCTGAAGTATTTATCTGATCTTCACATAATCTTGTACAAACTCAAAAAGAGATTTTTGTGATCCAGATCCCTGAAAAAAGACAATAATAATATCAACATTTTATTAAATTAGAATGAGAATAACGATGTAAAAATGAACATTTCCTTTAATATTACACATTGAATCAAAATGATTACATGTAAAATATTTATGGGGCAAAATGATTACAGATAAAAGGATGGTGATGCACTGTGTAACAATAGTTTATCAGTGTGTTTTTAAGGAACATTATTGAGGAAGTAGAAATACTTTATTAATCCCTTTGGGGAGTCTTCAGGGAAATTTGGGTACCAGCAGCAATACAACACCAACAGTAAAGCAGGACAAGCACAAGACACAATATATACAGGTACAAAGCAAAATAGAGGCAACCAGGTGCAAGAAAAGCACAAATAGAATGCAATAAATAACAATAAGATAAGTTAAATAAAACAATATAAACAAGCATATGAGCTGCTTTCTCGTCTGGACAGTTTTGATGTGAAACAGAAATAACAACAGATGTCTTCAACTCATAAAATTACAGAATTCATGAAGTAAAATAATCCTGGATTCAGTTTTGTAAAAGAAAAAAAAACAAAAACAACCTTATTGTCAATCTCTGGATAGAATATTTTACATTATAAACTTATGTTTGTTCAGATTTGGGACCTTTCTTGTCTTCCAGGGACCTCTGTGGGACACTATTATGTCCCTACCAATGTCAGAACCACACCTAACTCCTTGGCATACGATATTTAACATGTGACTACAGGCAACACTGTTTAGGCTCCAGTGTCCAATTATAAATATCCCTCTAAACAATAAACAATAACATCTTTTCATTGCTTGGAGACAATGGAGACGAGTAACAGGTGTTACTCGTCTCCATTACATATATTTACTTGCATAAAGTGTTGACCCTCTCAGTGACGAGCTAATTTCCTCTATATGAAGTATAATCTATCTCTGGCATATTTTACAAGCAGCTCAAACAGTTCCAGTAAAATATACACAGTTATTTCCAGTTAAGCCTTGCATCATCTTCAAAGAGTGAGAAGAGGCTTTAAGGGAAGTAGTCAGCATCTTAATTTTAGATGTCTATTGTTGAGATAATGCTGCGTGTTTTTACAACATAAGCTTCCCTCAGAAATACCCCTTGAGGCTGGTTGCTATGGGAATAAGATTAGCTTATTTTCTGTTTGTGTCATCACAAAGGAAAACAAACAGTAAAGGGACATGATCAGATATGGTTGCTCAGTCCTGAGTATGTTTCATAATCACCCGGTTGTTCAACAATAGCTTCAAGAATCCAGACTTCCCTCAATTAAAAAAAAAAAAGACTCAAAGCAGCCAAACAACTAAGTGCAGATACTGAACCAAAGTGCATTTAGTTTTCCTTCTAATTACACTAATGGAAGTTCCTTTGTAGGTCCCGGCACTTCCAAATTGTGAAGCGAGGAGGGTCGGCACTCTGTAAAGGTCCCATTGTGCTGGGTAAGCCGCTGGCTTTGACAGAGCGGGAGACGGGACCAGCTGTAATTAGTTTGGCTTCCTTGCTGCTTCACATCTTGCCAGGACAGGACTATGCCCAGTAAAAGATGTCTCCACAGGGCTCGATAGTCCAAACGAGGGGAGATCATTTACTAAAGATCCTGTGTAGGAAGAAGGGATCCCTAACCCCCCCATCTGACATGCTGTGACTAAATTGGACGAGGGGGCCTAGGTCAGAATAGGTGATTAGATGAGAAAAGGGACCTAATTATGAAGGTAGTAATGGAGGATGCTGAGCATTCATGCAGCTGCTGACACCTGCTTGTGTATTTTGTTTTAGAAAAAGGTCAAGAATCTATTAAAAAGAAACCTGGCTGTACTAACTAGCCCAGCTTTTGGTAATTGAAAAGAATGCTGAGCATAATGAACACATATGAATGGAGTTAGTTACATCAGGACAATTGTCACAAAAGCTTCCAATCAAAGACTGTGCAGAGAATCAACAGAATCAACTTTAAAAGATTCAATGTGATTTTCCGAACCTCGTGTCAAACATTTGATCATTCCATGGAGGAAATCCAAACCTTCTGGAGCTTGAATGTACCGACATAAACTATAAACACATTTGTAATTACTGTTACACTGTACGGTGCTGACTGTTGTCCATACAGACACGGCTAAAAGGAAAGGTTTGGCTGGACAGGCTGTTAGTTTCTAGTCTTTGTCTTGACATTGCTTAACAAGGTTGTTTTCCATTTTCATTTTTTTCCTTCCCTCTGCTGGTGTTGTCTTTGGGAGGTGGGTTGTTCACACCTCAGTGAACAGTCTCAATGGTTTTCAACCTGAAGTCGGGCATTTTTCCCAGCCCTTTGCCCTGTGTGAGTGGATATCCGCTCCCCTCATTTACTTTCACCATGAAAGAAAAGGTTCTTAATAATCCCCCCTTTGCTCTAATCAGGCAAGCTCAGAGGGATTTCACAGAACCAAGCCGCTCTTGCCTTTGTGCTGGCCTTGACTGTCTTGATATCGTTGGCGTTTTCTAGCAAGGTCTGCCACCCGGGGGCTATTTAATTTGCTCTCTATTGACTGTGTGTTAATTGGGTTGGGATAGAGATGCATCCAGATTTCAACCCCAAGTTCAATCATCTTAAACCTTCATTGTGTTTTTCATACACTTAACAAAAGATGCAAAGCCTGCTGTGACGGAGGGGGGGGGGGGGGGGGGGGGGACCGCTCTCTGGATTCTTGCAGCCTTAAACAAAACAGCTTTTGTTTTCCATTTGTCACAACAATGTTAAGCAACTACTGATGTTACCATATTTCTTCCAGGTATTAACAGCCAGACTAACTGAACTAACTAAAACTTTTGGATTTTGCTAGCTGCCTCCATCTGTAATGTGACGCTCATCTTGCACACGAAGTCCATCCTTTCACCTGGTTCACTGACAAAACTATCATCTTTGTTTTGACTCTTTTCAGACACATGTTGCATAACTTTTATCTCCTCTAGTCCCCTGTACATGAGGCTGCATGACATTTGTGCAATACAGAAGATGTTAGCAGACACCAGGAAGCAGCAATGCTAACATGTAGCATGGCAACATGATGTGGAGAAACTCCGCTGAAAGACTCAACCAAGCATTGGCATCAAAACCAAACACAGTTCAAACCCCAATCAGTTAGGAATGTAATGTTGGTTCCAAAGATGTCTGCCTCATCACTGTGGGACAGAAACTCTGGAGCGAGCAGCCAGAACCAGAAACCAGGTCTTACTGCTGCTGTTTGTGGTGAAAAGTTTGATTCCGGCTCTAGAAACTCTGCTAACATGTTCTCCTATGACTTTGCCTTTGTTTGACATGAATCATGAAGGTCCTGCTGGTTTCCAGGGCGATGAAGGACATTTTATATTGAAGGATTCACTCTTCCTATCAGACTATCTTGGGCTTCGCTTCCTTCTGGGTCCTCATGGTGTTTCTAAGGTGATTGTGGGGGCTATCCCTGGATCCACCTGACTCTGACCATTGATAGAGGTGTCCATCATTAATATCGGCCGATGGCTTCCTGAGACATTTACCTGTAGAAAAACCTCTATTAAAGCACCTGGGAAACTGTTCACGGTCGTGTCTTAGCAGTTTTATAATGATTGGGTTTTATTCCACAACTGTATCTACATAGTTCTGATCAGATCAAGAAAAATGTGATGTGAGAAGACTTTCTCCACACCATAACAGGTGTTTGTCAGAGAGCAGCTGCATCACTGCAAAACTATTATGGAATTATTAAACACAGCATGCTGTGTGAAACATTGTGTCTTCTTTGCACATGCAGGTCAACTCAAGGCTGTAGACTGTAGACAGAAGAGTCTGATGGTGGTCGTATTTGTACTATTATGTAAATAAACAATCAAAGTGGATCTGAGCTAATATTTAAACTGAGCATCAAGACCTGCGTTGTAAATCTTGCCTTAAATTTTAGTTCATCTATGAACCGTGGACCCGAGAGACCGAGCAGAGTTTACAGGTGAAGCAGCTCAGGTCAGTACAGAGAGGGACAGGCTGTTTAAACAAATAAATTAAGTTTAAGAATAACTCTAAAGACTAAGACAGCCAGTGGAGTGAGGATGAAACCTTTCTGTCTCTGGATTACTGTCTCAAAAGTATAAGCTTCACTTTTACTGACTGCCTGAAAAAGCCCAGATTTGTAAATGTAGGCTTTACTTGCAGTGCCAAGGGGTCCAGGTCAGTGGTGGGAAACACAGGAATGACTGGGTCCAAACACAATCATTTCCATTTTTTTTTTAATTTATTTATTATTTTTATGTTGTTGTTGTTTTTTTTGTTTTGTTATTGAAAGAGCCACCCAACCTTAAAAGCTGAAGGATGTCCTCTTGGATGTCTTTGCATCAACTGAACATGAACCTTTCATGAATTTGAGAAGGAGAGTCCGGGATTTGTGAAAATGGAACCAGAGGAAGTAAATTAAGTGAGAAAAGCAGGGATCCTAAAATTGAGCCCTGTGGGACCCCAACAGAGGATGTTTCAGAACCAGAAGTTTACATAAATAATTGAATCTGCCCAACAGCATCAGAACCATTTCAGAACAGTGGCACAAAGATCTGGTAGATGCTGTAAACCACATATTAAAATGTCCTGGTCTGCTGTATTTAAGCCGGTGGTTTGGTCAAGCAGGACAAGAATCGCATATAACCAGAATCAGATGCCTGGAGGATGGTAGAAATGCTGACTCTAAAGGGCATTATAATTGTTTTGGTTAACTATCAGCAACCATTGATATGGCATTAAGGAGTAAAAATAGATAATAGCATATGTTATATTGATTAAATAAATTACTCATGGTCTTAAGTCTTTAGGGCTTCAAGGTATTTCTGTAGAAACTGAACAATTATTGTTGCATACGTAGTTTTGTGTAATAACTCACTGAAAACTAATATGCTATTACCTGTTTCCTTATCATTTCCTGGTGATCTTACATTAAACCAAACATTCAGAGGCAAAAAGAATAGATGGTAACTTGTGCAGCAGTTTCCCTGTAATGACTATGAAGAACTGAGCAATTACCTGTTTCCATGTCACACATGTAACACCGACATGTCAGGTGCCACCAGATTAATGAAAATCAGTGTGTTGCGTGTGTATTGGTCTTTTTAATGGTGAAGCCTGTGACTGCCTTTGTCTCAGTGTTAGTGGAGGTAAGCCGGGCTGGACTTCAGGGGTATGACTGGAACAAATTAAGTATCCCGGTAAGAGCATCAGGGTGTTTAAGTGTGTAATCATTTGTTGCCTCCCCTCCCTGTGGACCCACTGGCAAGATGGAAAGAAGTCAACTCTGGAAGAATCATGAAATCCAAGCGATTTGGAAGTGCACCCCAAGGAATCTCATTAAAGGAACTCCACACGTCGATGGTGCAGCCTTACACCGCTGTTATTCTTACTGAGCTGGAGCCTTCCATGGCGGATTTAACTGGATAATGGCATTGGTTTCACATCAGCACAGGAGCAGAAAAACCACAGCCGATAAGCTGTGAGGATGGCCTCTCTCTCCCTCTCTTTCCTTTGCTTCTTGACTCAGTCATTATTGCTTACGTCCACTTACCCAGGCAACAAAAATAAAATTGATTTCCTATTATGTGAAGCATTGCCCCTGCTGGGGAGGTCCTGTCAGGGTGACCAGGAAGCAAGCAGACATGTTTCCCATCTCCTTGGCTGGTGTGCTGCTGCATTAGCTGTTCTTCGGAGCCCCAAACAAAGCAAGCAAGCAGTTCTTACATTTTTCTTTTTAAAATCAAGAACAGATGCTTTACCAAAGTCAGAAAAAGAGAGGTCAACACGCATTAAAATGCTGCTGTTTTCAGTAAAGAGCAGAGCTGTGTGGTGTGACCAGTTTCTGAAAGTATTCCCACTATCTGCAGATAATATTATCATATCTCCAGCTTAATACTGTCAGCTGTGCCGGCCATAAGGCGGAGGTGGAAAGTTTTTATTAGATATTTTACATTTACAAACCTATGTCCAAAAAAGTAGAACATAAACAACATATTAGATGTTGAAACAGACATTACACCATGTGATGAAAGTATGAGCTGATAGTGAATCTGATGGAAAATGCTGTAACAGGAGCAACAAAAGACTGCCAACAAAAGCAACAGCTGGAGGAGCATTTGACAACTAACCAGGTTACCTGGCAACAGGTTAGTAACATGACTGGGTATAAAAGGAGCATTTCAGAGAAGCAGAGTCTCTCAGATGGAAAGATGGACAGAAATTTTATCAGTGACTGCAGTGCAATAGCAAAATAAATAATACAATAATAAAATCAAAACAGACAAAAAAAAAGATAAAATCAGATAAGGGTTATAAAAACTATCAATCCTCTCCTGTGCATTCAGTCTCTAAGCTTGACAGGTGGCTAGCTATCAGTGGTGAGCAGTGATGCCACAGATTACTTGAAAAAGTAATCTGACCACTGATTACTGATTACTTCTTTAAAAAGTAATCTAGTTACTTTACTGATTACCAAGGTTTAGAAGTAACTAAGTTAGATTACTAGTTACTTTATTAGTTAAAACCCCCCAAACAAAAAAATGACGGACGGAAGTGGAGAGGCGGACCTCCCATCATGCACCAGGGTAATAAGTTTCTATATCATATTTTTTTCTAAAGTCATGTGCAGTGAATGATTTGTGTTTGTCAATTTAAAAAAGGTCAAGTTTCAGCGAAGAAAGGTAACTGCATGCTTACGAGTACATAAAATTTCTGTACCACCGTTAATGAGAAGGTGTGTTGAGTTAGATAAATACACTTTCGTCCACGGCGCTTGATTTCAAATCATATGTGAAAGGAGTGGGGAGTGCCGAAGTAACGCAGGACGAATATGAAGAGTAACGGTAATTTGATTACACTGTAGGACATCCTAACGCGTTAGATTATATTTTGTTAAAATATGTAGTCAGATTACTGTAATGCGTTACTTTGTAACGCGTTACTGGCATCTCTGGTGGTGAGTGTATGTGCGTAGATAGGAAGCAGTCCATTATTAAGTCTGGGAAAAGAAGCTTCCTGTTAGTCTCTGAGCTGATGCTGCTGAAGCTTCTCCCTTCTGGCAAAAGGAAGAAAATGTGGTGAGAGGGTGGAGCAGGTCCTAGATGATGGAGGTGGCTCTACTGATGCATATATAAAACAGCTGATTTATGGGGGTATTTCTCCACCTTTAATCAAGAGCATGATTGATGGATTTGAGAGCAAGATGACTTGTTTCCACGCTCAAATGTCATTTTGCTCTCTCTCTCAAAACTCTGCATTCACACTCAGAAAGTCCCTTCTCGCTCTTAAATACATTGTTCAGACAGCTCATTCAGCAACCCAAGAGAAAGGAAAAATATCCAAGAGCAGAAGTTCTGAGAGCAGAGAATGAATCTGAGTGTGAGGGAAAGAGACCGAGCTGGACCGCAGGAGGTTTGAACCTGCAAAACTAAACTTGAGAACAGGAGCAGAGTTTTTTAAAGGAAGAACAATGTCTTTAAGAGCAAGACGGGACTTTCTGAGAGAGAGCAATATGATATTTGAGTGTGAGAACAAGACATCTTGCTCTCAAATCCATCAATTATGCCATTGATTAAAGATAGAGAATCTATAAGCCGGATAAAACTAGAAAATCACAAACGAGTTGTAAAAATGTGCACCATGAGAACAGGCAAGTTTCTGGTGACACGTTTTACGTACTGACCCAACACTTCATGAACAACCCCACCATCACAACCTAATCATCAATAACGACTGGGTGCTGTTTACTCCAGAAACATAATGGACACTAAACAGTTTACAAAGAAATGTAATAAAGACCACAATGGACTACAGGTGGTACTGGGCCAGGGATGAAGAACTCGTCCTTGAGACCTCAATCCAGCAGGATTTAGATGTTTCCTGCTCCAACACACCTGATCCAGATTAAATGTCTCTTCTGCCCATCATGTTGACCCATTAATCTGGTTCAGGTACTGTGACAGAAAACATACAAAACCTTCCAGAAAGCCACCCTCAAGGACCAACTTTGCCATATACACAGCCACAAACGCAGCCATCTTGATATCTGGAATCTCGGGGTTCTCTGCAAGTTCCAAGTTCTAAGTTCAGAAAAACAAGGTAACTTCATTTCTAGCAAAAATTCTTTTAGAAAGCCATCTCCATAGACAACTGGAGCACACTAAAAGTACCTTGTGAAATCTACCAGAGGTGCTTGGAGAGCACATGACATGACTCAATACAGTTGTCATGATCTATTGGGGAGGAGGAGAGCAAGGACCTAAATGCTGGACTACAAAGCAGTAGGTAGTTGGACATTGGAGTTGTCATGGCTGAACTTTTTCTGGACCCAAATAGCAGACACACAGAACCAGATGAACATGAAAAGATTTATTCACAAAATGGTAATAATAAGGAACAAAGAACTCAGGAGTTTAGGCTAAATCGGTGCAGATGACCGGAAGTAATCTGTAGAAGGGAAGCGACTCAGAGCGGGCAGAGCAAGAAAACAGAAATCAACTGGCAGAGAGGAAAGGATGTTGACAGACAATTTACAGAGAGATTAATGACAAATGAAGAAACAGGTGTGCACAGCAAGTAATAAATTCCACTAAATAAATAGGAAGTAAAATAAAACACAAAAATCTATAGAACCAAAATATCAGACCAGAACAATAATTCTCTTTCAAATAACACCACATAAGTTCCCAAGCTTAAAACTGTGTTTCTGACTCATTTTGATGCCACACTGACATTTAATATGTGCATTCCTGGATCAGTCGTTGCCTAGCAACATCTTGAGACTGAGAAACCACTTTTCATAACTGCTCTTTCCAGCAAAAATCAACCCATTAGAGCTGAGTTTCGCTTTACGACAACACAACCCATGCTAGCAACTGGATATCAACAGTATTATTAGCTCAGCTATTTCTCAGTGACAGATTGTAAAGAACTTCATTCTTTCAGCAGCTGTAGAGCAGAATATTGGGAGAATAATCACGGAGTATGAAAAATTTCAGAGTGGAAAGGACAAGGAAAAGGACTGACACCAGTGGATGGTCGGGACCTTCCAGTCCTCAGGCAGCAGAAACCCTTGTGACACCATAACCAGTACAGTAATGTGACTATCGGCTGCCTCCACCTGATAAAGATGAGAAAGATCATCCAGACTAAGCACGACTTCGTCTGTGTGAAGGTACCATCCAAAGAGGTGGATACTACTGTTAAGGTGAGGTCATTTCCCAAGAGATGTGTGCTTCATGTGTGCTGCCTGCCTGCGGTCTGGATCTAACCCCTGCAGCATCATTTTAAGGAAACTTACTCAGATTCCTCTGAAAAAACTCAAACAGTTTATTTCTTCATTTCCCAAACAGCTAACAATTGGAATGAAATGGAAGTGGCTTGTAACAACTGTTCATGAAACTAGTTTATTTATAGAGATGTAGCTTTCAATGCTTCTGAGAGCTAAAAAAAAAAAAAAAAGAATACATATCTAATAATATCATTTATTCAGGCTCCCTCTACCAAATAATTCTTGCAGCACTGACTCAGTCTTCCTTCAGCTGCAATTTGCTTCCATCCCATTTCCCAGTCGCGTCAGCCACCTAAGCAGGTGCCTATCACAGCAGGTTAACTCGCCTGCAGCCCTGAGCGGCTGGAACTCATTAGAATAAGCTGAGCATGTTTTGGTGCTGTCATAGCCCGTGTTCACCCAGAAAGACAATGTGAGACATTGCTCGAGGCAGAGAGAGGTTAATCAGCAGGGCGAAAACAATGAGCTCAGGTCCTGCAGGTAGGGATGGAGGTGGAGGAGGAGGAGGAGGAGGAGGTGGAAGAAGAACAGGGCGGATGATACATGATGTCCAAGGGAGTGCAAAGGACGGCGTGATGGGTCGACTGTGAAATGAGGGACTGCAGAAATGCACAAGGACATCCAGGATACTGCACATTTCTGTGTATGCAGCAGGTTTTTGAAATGCATACGGAGTCACATCATAGCGGTTGTGTTATGGACGTGGGAGTGATTGCAATTCAGTGTCTGTCACAAGTGAAAGGTCTGGTGTTATTATAAGACTGCACAGTTCTGCTCTGGACTCCGATCCTTCTGTTCACTTCCATTTCACGCTATGCATGAAAAGTTATCATTAAGCAAAGGAGTTCATCTGCTCAAAGCACCACCCTCACTGTTATTATGTGTAGTGCTCAACAGCATGAAAGGAATGAAAATGGAAAAACTCAGCCACCTTTACAGGCAGCAATCAGTACACCCTAAAGAAAAGGAGCATACATAAAGAAAGTGGAAACTTGAGGAAATTGAAGAAATGTTGTATGGCTGTGCATCCTTTATATTCCACTCAATTCTTAAGTGAGGTTCTATCCTTAAATAGTGGACAAAGATGTAAAATATATGAGAGAAAGGATAACGCTCGCAGTGGGACGCATGCATTATGGCCCATTTCAACCACTAATGGTGGGAGCCTAGTGTGAGTTGACGGCCGGTCAAGTTGTAAAACGCTGTGGTTGGCTTTTATGAGTCGCCTCTGGCCACAGCCCATGCCAGCTTACCGCACAGCTCTGACACAGCCACATTAGGAACAAAAATACAGTATATTGACTGGCAAGAAGAGTTACAAAAAAGAAAACACGACAACAGGGACTGATATGTACAAACCTTCAGCAGCAAAATGATTCAGCCACCATGCGAGGGGGGCGGGGGGGCTTCATTGTGGCTCTAGGGAGGATCATTTATTTTTAAGAGAAGATGTCAGCTGTGGAAACAAGAGATAGAAGAGTCAGTACATTGTACTGACACTACACCCTGGAGGATTTGTTGATAGCAACCTACCTGTCCCTGATCCTCTGTCTTCACCTGCCGCTGCTCCTGTTGGACACATTTATTAGCACATCTGATTGTTTTCCCTTGTGAACATGCACTCGTCTCATTGGCCAGTGCCTCACTTATCAGCCCGGGCCATATGCTGTGTAGGTGGCAACAAACAGCCTGGACCAAGTCTTTGGCAACTCTCATTCTTCTTAGTTTGAGTGCTGAAAAACACCAGCTTAGCTGTTGTATATGGTTGATGACCTTTGTCCACTTTGTCTGTGTCTCTTTGTGTGCATGTTTAGAGGTGCACATTTGTTCAACAAAAGCCATTGTTACAGGAGTCATTTTCTTTCTTGGCGCTGGCGGAAGTCGGCGGCCTCGCCAGTAGCTCCGTCTTCTTTCTCCTTATTTAAGTGTTTTTTGCACTTTTCTACTCTCTACTTTTCTTTCTACACGCGTCTGCTGTGTATTTATATTATATCCTAAGGATATGGAGTATTTGGAGAGGCAAAGTTGTAGCAGAATCCGTGTTTATTCAAAGGAGAAGCTACTCGAACTACGGACAATGGGGCGAGCTGCATTGTTCACCCTATACCTGCAGAGCTGCGCTGCCCGTATCGCGGCTGCCGAGCTGCAGCTAAGCTAAAGGCTAAGCTACAGGCAAAGCTGTGGAAATACAAGCCCGCAGTTCCTTCGATAGTTATGGGGAACGTGAACTCTGTGTCAAACAAGATCGACGAGCTGGACGCCCTCGTTAAGACCCAGAGGGCCTACAGAGAGTGCAGTTTAGTGTGTTTCTCTGAAACATGGCTGAGCAGCAGCATGCCCGATACCACTGTGGATCTACCTGGATTCTACCTGGTGAGAGAGGACCGGGACTGTAAGCTCAGTGGCAAGAGGAAAGGAGGGGGACTCGCACTGTATGTGAACAACAGATGGTGCCACCCTGGGCATGTTACGGTGAAGGAGACTGTCTGCAACCAGGACACGGAGCTTTTAGCGGTGAGTCTCCGACCATACTACATGCCACGAGAGTTCTCCCACACCATCGCCATTGTTGTTTACGTCCCTCCACGGGCACACGCTGACACCGCGTGTGACGTCATTCAATCCGTCGTTGCCAGGCTGCAAACACAACATCCAGACGCGTTCGTCCTAATATCTGGGGACTTTAACCATGTCACACTGGGCAATACATTGCAGGACTTTTATCAGACAATAGACCTCCTGTATGCAAACACTAAGGATGCATACACCGCCATACCCCTCCCCCCACTGGGAAAGTCCGACCACAACCTGGTCTATCTCCAGCCTCAGTACAAGCCAAAAGTACAGAGGCAGCCTACAACCACCCGCTCCTTCAGGAAGTGGACCCCTGAGGCAGAGGAGGCCCTGAGGGACTGTTTCAACTCCACAGATTGGAACGTACTCATTGAGCCACACAGTGAGGACTCACTGTTTCACAGACTATGTGAACTTCTGCGGGGATACTGTTCTCCCTATTAAGACTGTGGGCTGTTTCCCCAACAACAAGCCCTGGATTACCAGCGACATCAAGGAGGTCCTCAACAAAAAGAAGAGGGCGTTCAAAGATGGAAACAGGGAGGAGATGAAGCAGGTACAGAGGGAGCTCAAGATTCACCTGCGGGAGGCCAAGGAGTCCTACAGCAGGAAGGTGGAGCAGAAGCTGCAGCAGAACAACATGAGGGAGGTCTGGGAAGGGATGAAGACCATCACAGGCTGCAAGAAGAGCCGCAGCACAGCAGAAGGGAACACAGAGAGAGCAAACCAGTTCAACCAGTTATTCAGCAGCTCCCCTTCTCTCCCAACCCGCTCACCACCCATCATCATCAGCCAGCAGGAGGACACAGGCAGCGCCACAGCACCCATCGCCATCACGGGTCAGCAAGTCAGCAGAGAGATGAAGCGGCTTCGCCCTGGTAAGGCAGCAGGTCCGGACAAGGTGTGCCCAAGATTACTCAAGGCCCGTGCTGCTGAGCTGGGGGACCCCCTCCAGCGGGTCTTCAACATGAGCATCAGTCTGGGGAAAGTTCCAACCCTGTGGAAGACATCCTGTCTCATCCCAGTCCCCAAGAAGCCACACGAGACTCAACCAGGAGACTTCAGGCCGGTGGCTCTAACATCACATGTGATGAAGACCCTGGAAAGGCCGATGCTCCACCACCTCAGACCCCAGGTTCAACACGCCCAGGACCCCCTGCAGTTTGCCTACCAGGCAAAGGTGGGGGTGGATGATGCCATCCTGTACCTCCTTCACCGGGCACACACTCACTTGGACAATGGCAGCGGCGCTGTGAGGGTCATGTTCTTCGACTTCTCCAGCGCTTTCAACACCATCCAGCCCACTCTTCTGAGAGACAAGCTGCATAACATGGGAGCGGACTCACATCTGGTCTCCTGGATTGTGGACTACCTCTCAGAGAGACCACAGTACGTTAGGCTGGGTGGCTGCACATCTGGAGACGATGCCCGTCATTAGGGGAGACGCCCAACTGGGAAAATCTTAAAAATGTTAGTTGTGTTATTTGAAGTTACTTTATTCTTTTGTTTTAACCCTTAAAACTCCATTAGAGCTGGTGCCTTCAAGCATACTCACTTTTGGGATTAAAATGGTTGATTTTGTACAAGCAGAAAAAAAAAGTGAACCAAAAATATTTTAAAAAATGGCTAGAAGTTTTAATTACTATACATTTACAGTTGGATATAATGCACAGAGTAGGAGGCTGTATTCCAGCGAAGGAGTGGTGAGAGAGGCCAGGTCATGTGATAACTGCTAAATTTTCTAACCACAGACACAACCAGTACATTTCAACAATAACTAATACAACCTACCAGCACTGTGAGCAGCACGCTTCTGCAAATAAGCAGACCCAGTCCTGATGAGCTCAGCCTTATCTGCTGAGAGCACAGCTGCAGCTCGTTTTTTGTCATTTTGTCGAAGGCGTTCTACAACACAGTCCATGTCAAGACCTTAAACAGGATTAAACAAACATTCAGTTTGTGTAGAAGCTGATTCAGTTGTCAGAATAGAGTGAAGGAGCACTCCCCCGTCAGACTGTTGTGGTGCTTTCTTCACTACAAGGCAGGGTGTCGTGGGATGCCAGCTGAAGGATGGAGCTGCAAACCTTTGGCCAAACCCGGAGCACCCACAGACTGGGATGAATGATAGGAGATGCCTCAATCAATCAAACTTTTATACATTTTTATACTTTCTTGGTGTTGTTTGTTTTTGTAAAATCTTTTAGTTGGGTTGTTCTGGCTAAAGAAACAAAAAGTTTATTTAATCAACTCAGAAAAAATAAATAAGTCACACTTATGAATAAATCAATATGAATATTTTAATTTTTCATTAATTTTCTAGACCACCAGAAATCATCATTTTGGTGAATATAACACATTAAAGATTAAATTTTTCGAGTCTTGAAGAGCATCCATGGGAATGCTATAGACCATAACAACAGTGACACCTTTCCATCCACATTTTATGTACCTTTTAAGTCGTCTTCTCATAACAAACCCAACACGTAACCCTAGAATAGTCTGATGCATTCTTTTCATCTTCAGTTTTCAGCAAAGCCACTGCAGCACCTGGTTGGATCATGTATGTTCCAGATGTATGTTCTCAGTCTGCAGCTTGGCTGTTTTGGTCGAACTGGAAATTCGAAATCCACGATTCCCCAGAAGCCATTTCTCCCATCCTGTATTTACTCTCTTAGTGACTGCAGACTCATTAGCCTGCAGTCACAATGCAGATCAAAAAGATAACACTGTCCTATGAGTTCTGATGGCGAGCTCATTAACATCTGTATTTATTAGCTTGGCTTCTTCTGTTTTGTTTTCATAAGAAAACCTAAATGGAGCTCAGCTAACATGGCAGCATAGCAACAGATAAGTTCCTTAAAAGCCATTTGTGAAACAGAAACAACCCTGAAGGAGTTTGTGGACTTAAATGTGAATCCTGGGACACAATGTAAATGAAACAGTGGTAACAGGGTTAGGGACTTAAATCACAAGTCTGATCATCGACTCCGTGGATAATAATGTGATGTTTGCTGATATATCAAAAATTATAATCGAATAAGATTCAGTTAGATTCAGGATCTGTTGATCGATGTGAGACAATATCACAACTAACTTAATAATTTTGCCTTCTTCTGGAATTTTTTAACAATTTTCTGTCACCATTTTTGTTATTACTGTTCATTTTGCTGATGTTGTAGACTGGGGTGCCGAAAAGGGGGGTAAAGGAGAAGGATCCTAGGGGCCCATGGCTGACAGGGGCCCAGAAAGGCCCTCAGTGCAACTGTAATACTAACAAAATTATGTAATACTCAATGATAAACTTACAGTCATGCAAACATTTTAGTTACAATGCATTGGTATCACTAAGTTTCTTTGTTTTGGAAGCATTTCTGAACACCCCCCTCCCCCACAATATTTCGCTTAAATGGTTCAGTCCACCTGCTCCATCAGCTGCTCCATCAGCTGCTTCATCAGTGCTATAGACAGTGAGTGGAGGCTAAAAAGGCGGGATGCCTCAAAATCAGGAAGTTTAAAAGGAAAAGACAAAAGCTGAGACTAGAGAGAGAACAGAGGGGTGGACAGTATGTCACCCAGTTCTTTCAGAGGCGAGGTGGTCGGTTAGTTCGTCTGATGGAAAGTTGTGGAACATCAGCTTGTTGTCTCTTCTAAACTTTGTCCATATAAGCTAGCTCACTTTGCTCCATATTAGCTCATATTTCTGATTTTATTCATTTCACTGTTGTTTTAGTCAAATAATCAACGCAGGCAAACGATAATTAAGCTGCTCTGCCAAAAGAAATCACGCATGTTCCAAACTGACACGAGCAGCCGAAGCAGATGCTGCCAGACTCCTGGGCTCTTGCTGAAAAAGCTGAGTAAGGACAGTGATGGTGAATGGGACTGTAAGAGCTTGACTCAGCAATAGTGTACATTTACCTCTCCTTGATATCTTATTACACAAAGTTCTACCTTTTAAAATATGATTATTTAACTTTAAAGACGCTCCCAGCCGTTGTTTGGCTGTAAATTTCCACAGTGGTTTACTTGTGACCGTTTTACATTCAGTTCATATAAAATAACATACCATGTGAAGTCCCGCTATGTTTTGTTTCTGAGCCTACCTCATTTATTTTACCATTTGCTTCTGATTTAATGATGATAATGCTCACAATACAACAACATTTTGATTTTGATGGTGTCTTAACTGAGATTTGATTTGTTTCTCCACAGATTATAAATTTCATTTTCATGGAAGAGGTTATTTTGTATTTAAGTTTAGTATTTTAAGTAATTGATCTTGAGATTATTAATTGTTTAAGTAAAAAAAGAGAGATGGGTTTTTAAATACAAAGAAACTGCCATAAAATCGTTTTGTTTGTTTGTTTGTTTTTTTTTTTTGTTTTTTTGTTTTTTTTATCATATATCACTTTTACACCTTTAGACCTGCTCAAAAGTAAGTAAGTAAGTAAGTAAATGTTTATTTATGTAGCACCTTTCAAGATGAAAATCACAAAGTGCTTAACAATAAAACAGAACACAAAATAACACAATAACACAGAGAACATAAAAACAAATAAAACTAAGTAAAAGCAAGTTTAAAAAGATGTGGTTTTAGCTGCTTTTTAAAAGAGATCATGGAGTCCACAGATCTCAGGCTGAGAAGAAGGAGGTCCAGAGGGAAGGAGCCACAGCTGTGAAGGTTCTGTCGCCTTTGGTTTTCAGCCATGTTGGCTTAACAACCAGCAAACCTTCATCACTTGATCTCAGGGACCTGCTGGGCATGTAGGGCTGTAGAAGGTCTTTGACATATTCAGGTGCTGGGCATGTAGGGCTCGATAAGTTAAAACCAGAATTTTAAAGTGCACTCTGTGATGAATGGGAAGCCAGTGCAGCTGGATTAGTAATGGAGTAACATGAGTAAATTTGGAGGATTTTGTTTTCAGCCTTGCAGCAGCGTTCTGAACAATCTGGAGACGGTCGAGAGACTTTTTGCTTAAGCAAGTGAAGATGGAATTACAATAATCTATTCTGGATGAGATGAAGGCATGGACGATCATCTCCATCTCAGATGGTGAAACAACTGGACTCAGCTTGGCAACGTTTTTGAGATGATTAAAAAACAAGAGCGAACAAGTGATTTTAAATGAGCATCTAAAGACGATGCAGGGTCAAGAGTTTCACCAAGGTTCCTAACCGAGGGCTTTATACATGAGGCAAGTGGGCAAAGACTCTTAGCGATCGATGGGAGAAATCTATCAGGGGCACAAACAAGGACTTCAGTTTTTGCATCATTTACTTGAAGAAAGTTATTCTTCCAACTCCTGACAGCATCCAAACAACCAAGCAAGCTCTGAATCTTAAAAGCATCCTGAGGTTTAAAAGAAATAAATAGCTGAATATCATCAGCAAAATAATGGTAAGATATACCATTAAAAGAACCTATAATGTGCTGCAGAGGCAGCAAATATAAAATAAACAATGAAGGACCCATAACAGATCCCTGTGGAACACCAAAATCCACAGATGAAGAAGAGGATTTAACTTTGCAGCAGCCACAGAAACTAATCTAATAATGAGAACCATTTAAGAGCAGACCCTCAAAACTCAACCCAGTGTTTCAGCCTATCAAGCAGGACACAATGATCTAAAAGCTGAGGTCAGGTCCAGTTTCAATAACACAGAGCAGTAACCTGCATGGCTCTGCATCAGGATGTCATTGGAGACTCTGAGCAGGGCTGTTTCAGTGGAGTGAGACCTGCGAAATCCAGACTGGAAATGATCCAGGATATGGATCATTTAAACTACTGAGCAGTCATTTTTAGGATTTTAACCCTTGAAATGCCAGTTTAATCGTTTGAATTATTGCATCATTTATTACAATAAAAGAGAAAATAACAAAAACTTAATCATTTTACAAAAATATAGAATTTGGGGGAGGGGGGTCTGACACAGTTATTAGAGCCTAGGATATGTCAAAGATTACCAGGAGGCTCCAAGATTTGTGTGTGTGTGTGTGTGTGTGTGTGTGTGTGTGTGTGTGTGTGTGTGTGTGTGTGTGTGTGTGTGTGTGTGTGTCCGTGTGCGTGTGTGTATGTGAATTAATTTCCTAATCAACATCTTATCAATATTTTAATAATCAGAAATGATTTCAAACAAACCATATGCAATGATTTCATCCTATAACAGGCAAAAATTCAAGAACTTCCATTGTCATTTTCAGACAAGCCATAATGAAATAAAAAGTAAATAAGATGAACGATATTTACTCTTTGGATCAATGTCTGAACAGACCATCATTGTCCACTGTTCATAGCTCCTCCTTGTCTGTAGGGGGCAGCAAGTGGAATTGACCCAACAACAACCACCATGGCATCAGACCTCACCTGCAGGAGCGCCACTACCTCAGCTGCAGCCAGCTCTCAGATAAAGAGGACGGGCTGCTTGGGCGTGGGGCCAGCCATGCTAACTGTGAAATGGTCCCGCGGCCTTCCTCACATACCAGCAGCCTTGCATTTGTTCCAGCTCCTCTTCACTTCCCCCGCCATCTGTGGTTTTAATGAAGCCGTCAAGAAGCTGTCATTCATTCATGACTGCCTGTGCTTCGCAGCACGATGCTAACATTTAGCCAACAGGGACCCAGCTAAGCATCAAGCTGTAGCGTAAAGTGCTGCGTAAATGAATTTGACCACATCAGACACGATCAACCCTCAGCCTCTTTTTACCTGAGCTCATTCAGCCTGGTTGGATTCTAGAACAAAGACAAGACTTAACTTTTACATATGTGGATGAAAACATATTAACAGAATGAATAATGACAAATCCCAGCATGCCACAGAAAGTCTTGGACCAGACTGAGATGGTGGTAGAGAACAAAAGAGAAAGTCCTACTGGTAGTGATGGAGGAGTCATGGCAACGGCAGACCGCTGGGAGGCTGCTGAATGACAGAAGGGATTCTAATTCTTCTTCTTCACATGGTTTGTATGGAGGCCTGTGAATCCACACCCTCTTCTTTATCGTCTGCCAATGTCCATAGTTTTACAAGCAGTGAGCTCCCTCCCCTCACCAAGCCAGTACACAAAACACAGTCCAGCGCACACAGAGATAATGAGTAGGAGTCAGCAGGAATCCTGGTTCATAAAGGCATAAATTAGCTTTTTTTTAATGGTGCTTTTTTAAACATCAGGACAATGTAGTCACTCGGGAGAAAAGAGCTAATCCCAAATACTCCAAAAGAAATGTCATGAGCTGTTCATAGAGCAGTCAGGAAGGCAAGAAGCTGGTGTCAATGACCCTACATGATGTCACTAAAAACCTTCTTACAGAAATTCTTTGCAGTAGTAAAATATTTTACTCCATTGTTTAATGAAAGCTCTGAATTTTCTAAATAAATTATAACTTTTAAGGAAAGTGGTGAAAAGTGATGAAAGCCACCGACCCACCACCCCGGGTTCAGGGCAGCCAGACGTGATCTGGAAGGTTCTCAGGATGGGAAGTCACACCTTCCTGTGGTTTGGTTTGCTGTCATGCTGTACTTCACTCAAATACACCAAACCACCACGTCACGCCACAATGAACATCAACTGTTCATCGGGGGGGGGGGGGGGGGGGGGATTCCTCAAAATGACCACTGACCAAGAAGATAAAGCAGAAGGAAGAAGAAAATCCAGCTCACTGATTATCCAGAACTGAAAACCTCTTGTTCACTGCTAATTAACTATGGATCAACAATAAATTTCTGCAGTCTGGTTTCTGTTTTTACTGTGGTGTTCAAACCAGATCCAGTTTTCAGCAGAATCTGTCCAGTATGAGCAGCCAGGTATCCACCATGTTGGTCTGTGGTTAGTCCTGACTCACAGTATGAAAGGGAAGAGATGAAAGTAAGTGTCTCTGAGAGGAAAATGAAATCATGATCAACCTCATGACCCCCTGTTTCAACTTGAAAACAGGGGGTCAACATTTTCACGAAGAATTCACTTCTTCGTTCTGCACGAGAGTGAGAATAAGTGTCCACACTGCTCCAGCTGAACCAGACTCTCCGTGGAAGTAGACCAGAGTGTGTTTACAGCGGGCCAAACAAACGGTGTAAATGCACCCTAAGAATCAGCTTTGTTAACTCTGGTTCTGGGTTTTTGTTTGACAAAGAAAAACAAAGCTGAGTTGGAGTTTTGCTGGCTGAGGTTTGACCTTTCAGCCATATGTGGACAGTTGTAGTTTTGACTGGATCACTGTTAGTGAATCCAAGACTTAGCCGTGGCCCAGGCGGCAGAGTGGGGTGTCCTAGAGTTAGGAATGTTGTAACATCACATACAGAAAATACTGTCCACACACCAAGATCAAAACACATCAACATAATCAATCTTCATGCGTAACTGTGTCTGATCCTGACTCAAAGTATGGAAAGGAAGAGATGGAAGTCTCTGAGAGGAAAATGAAATCATGAGAAAGTCATGTTTTTTTCTGAGTGTCAAATCGGGATGAATGAGGATTCCTGAGAGGCTGAGGTTGTTCTGGGCCATAAGAAGCCCAGCCACATTGACGTTAGCCACTGCTCTCCTTTTATAGAGGAGGAGGGTGGTGGCAGGCCAGAAGAGGCAGCCAAAGCTAGCAGCACATCTCAGCGGCTGTGGTCTATTCTCATCTGTAGGCTGCTGAGCCTGGACAGACACCCGCAACCACAGAGCTGGGAGCAAACCTCCTGCTCAGTCCTTTTCATTTAACCCATTACTCTTTCATTTCTCCAGCTCTCTAAACATCTGTCTCTGTCAGATTCAACTCTCACTTTCTCCAACAGCCTTACTCCTTCAGGCTTTTTTTGGCTCCACCACTTGTCAGTCAGCTAACACTATTAAACATTACCAGGAGGACAAACTCTGCCATCCAGAAATCATGAAGTGGATAATGTTCTGCCATGACTGAGGGTAAAACTGGTCTCTTTGTGGGCAGGAAACAAACTTTCATGCTGCATCTGAACAGTATCTGCTGCCGAGTAGTGACACAAAAAGCAGCAGCTAAACAAATCTATTCCATCACCTGCGCTTGGTCGTCAACAGGGTACATACCCGATCTGAGCTCCATTAACAGGATAAAAGATCAACATGTTTGCCTGCCTGCAGCGGCCGTCTGAAAAAGAAATTCACGTTTTACCACCACAAAGTTAAACTCCCAAACTTTGTGGGCCCGTTGTTCAAAAAGCTGAATCTGGAAAAAAGCTATCCAGATTTGGGAATCCCGTTATTCAGGTTCACGTAATTCCGGTTGTTCAAAGTGACATTGGATCACCCTGATCCAGAATCCCATTTTACAGAATCACCAAAATTGAATTTCCAGCATGTAAATCAGTGTGGGCTTCCGGCCATGTGAAGAACAGGCAGGAGAGCCGGTATGGCGTCACTTTAAGTGTTTCCCCTTTGCAACAACACACAGGAAATCATGAATATCCACTATGACTTCTCATCAGAGCCACAACAAATATAAAACTAATCCATTAACAACTACATTGTGGGGCCGGTTGTTCAAACATAATCCGATCAGAATTCGCTTTTCAGATATGATCAAATCTTGCTCAAAAGGGAAATCCAGATTCTGAAATCGGCTTGGATCACGAATCCAATCCTAGTTTTATCTGGATAAAACCCCGAGTTTGAGTTGTTCAAAACTTTTGAGTAGGATCCGGATACCATTGATCCAAGAAAACAGGATTGTCCTGATCCCAGCAGAGGGCAGGATTACAAGGCGATTTCAGGAAGAAACAGTAGATCAAATAAAAGAACTTTTTACTGTTTTTATTTTTTTACAATAAAACATGAGCTCAGAGAATCCATCACCAGGAAAGCAACATAATAACATACATGTCTTAACTTTCGCCATAGATTCATCACAGTTGAGACGGTGAAGACCAAAGTAGACGCTAACACACCAAACACTTGTTTTTCAGCTTAACTCGACTGAACTGTGATCATGAGAAATCAAAGGACTGATAACATTAGATCATGTCATAAATGAACTTATCATGTGAAAATGTAGCATTTGGAATAATTTATTTCTCATCCTGAGATAAAGGCATTAACATGGCCGCTCTCAGCTTCCGTACTTTCCACATCCATTCAGCCTCTGCAGTGATGTCACAACCACATGGAGGGTCCACCAATGAGCTGCTTTACCCACCACAACGTCAGCGGTAGTCTCCTAATCCATCATTAAAAAACATCTGATCGATTGATTGATTGATCGATTTAAACAAAAGACAAATAAAAAACAGTAGAACAAAAGGAATATACAAAAGAAGGAAAAGTAAAATAATTCTTTGTCCGAAGGGAGTGGGAAGAAGCTAGTCCCACACTGATGACTGCCTCATATGTATTTTATAATATACTGATATAATATTAAAAGATCTTTGTATCATATGAATAGTAATAATTACAATGATAATGTCCTTATCAATGGTAGGAAGGGAAGGCAAGGGAACAAGAGGATGATTTAAAGAGCTTTACATAATACGAGAAGCATAATTTAACATTAAAAATGAAAGAGAAAGGACACATAAAGAGCACTGGATAAAAACAGTATTAAAACATGATCAAGTTATAAATTCAAGCTTAACAGAACCAGATGCAGATCTAGGCTCTAAATAAAAACTAGTCCCATGCAGCAGAGAACAGGTGGGTCTTTAACCTGGATCTAAATAAACTGAATGTTTCAGCTGATTTGAGGCTTTCTGGGAGTTTGTTCCAGACATGTGGAGCATAGTTTCATGGTTCACGGTGCGGTTTCTGATTCGTATGTTTGGTTTTTGTCTGTTCTGGTTTGTTATGCCTCGATCTTGGTTTATTAGTTCTGGTGGTTGTCATGTTTAGTTTCTGTTTAGATCATGGTTTGGTTTCTGGTTTTGTCATGTTTAGTTCAGCCTTCCTGTTTTCCCTCAGTTTTCTGTTCCTGGCTCGTTCTTTCACCTGGTTTGATTTCTCATTCTCTTCACCTGCTCCTAATTACTCCCCCTGTCTACAAATACCCCATGGTTTTCAGTTTGCTTTGTCAGATCCTTATCTGTGGTTCACCCCCTGTCATGTGTGGTTCCCTGTCCAGTGTTTGATAATAAACTATTTTACCTGCACTGATTTTGCCTCCTGCATGATTCTGTCTGCATTTGGGTGACAAGAAGCTGAATGCAGCTTCTCCATGTCTGGTTCTGACTCTGGGAACTGATAAGAAACTGGATCCAGATGACCTGAGGGTTCTGGTAGGTTCATACTGGGTCAAGAGGTCTCTGATGTGTGTTGGTCCTAAACCATTCAGAGCTTTCTAGACCAGCAGCAGAACTTTAAAGTCTATTTTCTGGTAAACAGGCAGCCAGTGTAAAGACCTCAGAGCTGGACTGATGTGGTTCACTTTCTTGGTCTTAGTGAGAACTGGAGCAGCAGAGTTCTGGATCAGCTGCTGGTGTCTAATTGATTTTTTAGGTAGAACCTGTAAAATACAGTTGCAATAATCAAGCCGACTAAAGATGGAAGCTGGACTAGTTTTTCCAGGTCCTGCTGACACATCACATCTTTTACCCTTGACATGTTCTTAAGCTGATAGTAGGCTGACTTTGTGGTTCCCTTCATGTGGATATACATCATGTTGATCTATGAAGGTAGGAACACTATTTATTTTAATGTATCCAACAGCCATAATAATACATGTAGTAGTAATAATAATAACAATAATGATAATAATAATAATAATAATAATAATAATAATAATGTGACCAATGAAAATCACTGCCCCTCATTTTTATTCTTTCTGGTGACCATGTTCTTATATGATTATTTAAATAAGTGTATATTACACTTTAAAAACAGAGAAAAAAAACAGAGGATTTGGTCAAGAAACCCAACTTTGTGTATGAAACTGACGGCCGTTTTCTGCAATGCTGACAGTGAGAAAAGAGTATTTTTTTTACAAGATCTTTATACAGTTGGTGAAATATAGAAGAACTAACCAGCAATACAGAACATGGGGTGAACTGTAATCTAAAAGCTGCTTTATTTTATTTATGATTGCGATGTTTTGTTAATGTCTGATGTGGTGCTTCCACCCGAGTTTATCATCTAGTATCACACCCAGGACTTTACCTTCCTTTACGTTTTCAATAATTACATTCTCAAGTTTTCATGTATTTATTATCTTCCTTTTTATATTGACCAAATATTATTACTTTTGTATTCTTTATATTCAGCGATAATTTATTACTATCATTGATATTTTAATTGATTTAATTCACTACTTATAATATTGCTTATGTCACTATAATCATTTTTTAGAATAAAATATATTAGTATCATCAGCAAACAGCATTAATTTATTAATTTCAGATATTTAGAAACCTGAAATATCTCATTTATCTATATATACATATATATATATATATATATATATATATATATTTATATATATATATATATATATAAATGTGTGTGTGTGTGTGTGTGTGTGTGTGTGTGTGTGTGTGTGTGTGTGTGTATAAAACAGAGCGATAACTGGTGATCCAGTCCGGCGCTGCTACCCTGATACCGTACAGGTCCTTAATGAGTATTTAATGATTTGTGTATCGAAGGCTTTCTTAAAGTTATATAAACATACCAGCTGCATCTTTTTCTTGATCTAATGCATTTATTATTTCTTCTGTTACCTCCATCATTCCCAGTGATGCTGTACCTTTTGCTCTAAATCGAAACTGACTGTGGTTCAGCATTTAATTTTTATTTAGGAAGTTTTCTAATCTGTTGTCAAAAGTTTTTCCAGGATTTTTGACTTGTGGGAGGAGGGACGCTGGTCTGTAGTTAGTTTATTACCTTGCTTAAATAATGGTATTACTTTTACTATTTTCAGTTTCTCTGGAAATGAGCCATTTGGAAGGATAAATTGCAGATGTTAATGGTTATGAGATGTCATCGATAACTCTCTTAACCAACACCACATCAATACCATCACAGCCCATAGAGAATTTGTTATTACAGTTTTAGCCTCCAACTGCTGAGCGAAAGATGGAGGGAGAATTATTCTTCATCAGTGTCTACACATGGCGTCTCTTCCTTGGCCTGAAGTTGTCGCTGCCAACTACAGTCCCACATTCACAAAAAGGTTATTCATTCTGTTAACTACCGTATTCATATCATAATGATTCACTATGGTTATCAGTGAAATATTCCAGATGCATTATTTTCTTCTTCCCCCCTTTTTTTAGCTTGTTTAATATGTCCCAGACACCTTTTATATCATTCTTATTGTCATATAACATATTCCTCTAATATATTTTTACTAGCTCTTATTATTTCTGTTAACCTGTTTTTATAGAATTTAAAAAAAAAAGTTTGCGGTAGCCTAGTGGTTACAGAGGTGGATAAATAAACCCCTGAGCGAGGCCCTTAACCCCCAGCTGCTTCCCGGGCGCTGGAATCTGGCAGCCCACTTCTCCCAGCAACTAGGATGGGTTAAATGCAGAGAAAGAATTTCCCAGCTTGGGCTTAATAAAGTATAATAAAGAAATTAGAGGTTTTATATTTAGGGACGGCTGTAGCTCAGGAGAAAGAGCAGTCGTCTTCTCATCGGAAAGTAGGCGGATCGATTCCAGGCTTCCACTGACTACATGTCGAAGTGTCAAGACACTTAACCCCACGCTGCCTTCCGATGTGCCTATCGGGGGGTGTGTGTGTGTGTGTGTGTGTGTGTGTGTGTGTGTGTGTGAATGGGTGAATGTGATAAGTAGTGTAAAGCACTTTGAGGGGTCAAACTGACTGGAAAAGCGCTGTATAAGTACAAGTTTGACATCTATTTTCCGATCCCTTTGTTCTTAATTTAATAAATTTTGAAAAAGATCATTTTTGTTTTTCTTTTTTTGTTTGTTTGTTTGTTTTTCTTTTATCAGATAGAAACAAACCACCTGCCTGCTGGTTTATACAGAACAGCCCAGGAAACACAGCCCATGATATTAAAATATTTAGAACAGTGTCATTTCTAATCGTCACCACATGTTTAACATCTAAACCATGCACATTATGTTTGACACTAACGGTGTACTTTTAATTCCAAACCCCAAACCATTAATGGGTAAGAAATAAAAACATGAGGGAATGTTTGGAGTTGGTTTGAAAGGACTAAAAGTTAAATTAAAAATCAAAAATCCTGCAGATGAATTCTTTCTGCTGCTCCACCACAAAGTCTCGGAACAGCATGTGTGCAATTATAATGCAGAAATGTCAAGAGCAGCGAGTCTGAATGAGTGTCCCCACCAGTTCAATCCCAGTTAAGTCCAGTTTAAGCATTAAGCACGTTAATTGGTTACTATGAGCACATCCAGCTTATAGATTTCATCTCTCCTCTGCAGCAGTTTTCAGGTAGAAAGTAAAAAAAAGGCTGCATCCCTTTGAGAACAAAGCACTAAATCAAAGAAATCAAACCGACTGCTTCTCAGCGGTTTGGTAATAAAGCACAAATAAACACGTCTGCACAACGTATTTCACGTTGTATTTCACAACCCCCCAAACACCAACGTCTAAATGGGAAGAGGCTGATAGTCCCAGTTCTGCTGAACGAGCTCATATATGTGTGTTTGTGGCCCAGATTTAGGCAGACAGAGCAGAGCGGTGGGAGGAGACAACCAACTGCTCCTTTTATACACTCCTAAAACGTTTAAAGACAAAGGTTGCAACCCAGAAATGTCCCGGAAGGACAGACCGAGAAACAAAGGACAAGTCTCTTTGGATAAATCCGCAACACACCTCAAGTGCTTTTTAAGGCTGATTAAGAAGGATTACAGATGGAAAATAATCAAAGTTTAAGGGTTTAACTAAATAAACGGTGTGCTTTATAATCATTAAAACTGCAGACCTGCAGGGACATTTGGAAGCTTCACATCAGGCTCCACATACAAACATTTATTCAACAACTCTGCAAGATTTAAGATTAAAGGGTTTGCATCAAAACTTTTGATGTAAATGTTTTGACCGATTTATGACTGATTTATCTGCATTCTGTAAACCTGAACGGCCTCAACTTCACTCTCTCGTGGGTCTGAAGTGGGTTTTTTAAACAATTTTAAAGGTTGCACTGCTTCCATGACTAGATATATCGGAAAACTAGCTTGATAACATGTAAACACAGCAGGCTGCAACTCAAACTTGCTCTTCTCAACTGCCTGGGACAAACTTGTGTAGGTTTCTACCATTTGCTAGGCTAAATACATCCTGATCTCAGTTCTGTTCTCCACCATTACACGTCTTCTCATGCAGGTGCAGAGCTAGAAATCTGACTGGACACCCCAGGTGCCACCTCAGGTAGGTCAATGAGAATGAGGACAGAAAGACCGTTCCAGAGCTATATATGGATCACCAGTATCACTACACCAGTTTGAAGTAAATGTTAAAATAGTTTCCTAATTATTCCTCCTTTGAAAATATTGACATGTGGCTGTACATTTCTGGAAGAGATTTCGTCCCTGTCCGGCTACAACTACTAATGTTATGTAAGGCTATTAACGTGATGTTAGCATGAAGCTACATATTAGTTTAGTTAGTTAGCTGTTAGTTTAGTTTTCAGCGTGTGTATTTATTTACACGTCAACTCAGTTCATCAAGATTTTTACATTGGAATTGAAAATAAACTATAAAGATGCGCAAAGAGAAGCTCAGTATCCACATTACTTAGTGCTGGCTAAGCTAGCGCTACATCAGTTTCATTTTAACAGGAGGCTAGCAAGGCTGCTAGCTGGTTTTAAAGTAGCTACAGCATGAAAATGTGGAGAAATAGATCCTGGAACTGTCTGGTTCAGTAGAGGAAGATATAAGAATGAAGAGGAAGGAGCTATTTCTGATTTTTAGTAAAGAGGAAGGACACAGATCAGTCAGAGACGGACCCCAGACCCAGTATGAGCAGCCCCACAGCTCCCACCGTAGAGCTAGCCACACCAAGACCCAGTCCACCACCACCACCAGACAGTAGACCAGAACCGATCCCCCTACTACTACATCAGGGTCCAGTCCACCACCACCACCAGACAGTAGACCAGAACCGATCCCCCTACTACCACATCAAGATCCACATACTGCGCCCAAAACAACCAACTTACCTTCGTATGGACCTTTCTGAACTTGTTGTAAATATTTCTACTTGGTGATCCAGATTATTAATGTAAAGATGTTTTATTTCTCATGTCTCTGTAATGTGACCACGGTCATCACAGCAGTGTTGGAGAGAGAAACACAATCATTTCCTTCCTTACTGTATGACCCCCCTGATAAAGACTACCTCATCCATGTATAAAAGTCTAGCTCCGTCACTCTTCTCATTTACTTTCACGACTTTATCAAACAGTTAAAGAATTCCATAATCTATCCCGGATCAGTTTCTCAGCCCTTCCCTCCATTCTTAACCTTGTGTTGTCCCCATCTGAGCGGCGGCTCAGTAAGCCAGCACAGCTCTCAGGAGATCATGTTTACAGCTCCAGGACAGATTTATTCCAACATGGCTGGCAGTGTAGCGGGCCAAAGAGGAACCTCATCACCTCCTGGAGCCCCGCTGACCTCTGAAGCGATGAGGACAAAGAAGGGGAATGAGCCAGTGGGGCCTCAGTGGCACCAAAGTGTGCATTCAGTTGCACAGCGAGGAAGATTGGAGCTTCTCCACCTGCTCCTTCTTTCTCATTATACACCTCCCTCCCTTTGCTCCAAGGATTCTCTCACTGTGACACTTTCTCATACACATATAGAGATCAGTCATCCATACAGATTACAGCACCCACCGAGGGGGCTGCAGATGGGTTACTGCTTTCACCATTTCACTATCATCTGAAGAGCACCTCAGTCTGATCATCCTCCGAGGTCAACACTCCGGCTGAGTTGTGGTGTGACAAACAGCGGATCCCGGAGGAACTAATTCATTAGTGAGATGTAAAGTAGCTTGAAGTGGTGCACCTGATCATATCTAAAACTCAGAGCTTTGACATGCAAGCTGACAGACATATATGCATGGCTGTATTAGAAAACCTCAGTTATAAATTTTTCTTTTTAAGTTTTAACATTCATTTTCCCTGTAGGTAATCTTTGCCTTAACTTTATTTAATGAAATTTAAATTTAAATTTATAGTAAGAAATTGACCAAAACTGACTTTTGCCTTGACCCGGTGCAAACTGGATTAACAAATAATCTTTCTAATGTAACATCAATACAACATGTCTTCTGCTTTTTCCTCCTAAGAATTTATCCTTTTTTTTTACCATAACCATAAAAATGTATGATGTAGCTGAGCTGATGAATCTGAAAAATCCCTCTTTGGGAAATGGGTCAACATTAATCTCAGATCTTTACAACCTTGTTCATCAGTCGACCACATATTGGGGTCAGGAAGTTTCTCTGGCTTCTGCAGCTGAATGCATCTCATCCTCCAGTTTGTGCTACTGTAAAAACAACCCTATGTGAATACTTGATGTGCCAAGTGAGAAAACAAGCTGCAGACTGTTCTGGCACCCAGTGGTTTATGCATTTGCTTGATTCAAGCTCATAATATATTTGATTTATTTAAAGATAATTCTGCAAAGTTTTATTTTTTTCTTCTTATTTTTTTCTTGTTTTTTTTACTTATGCTTTTGTACGAGGTTGGACAGCCCCAGCTAGCCTTAGACCTAGTTAAAAAAATAAATAAATAAACTTTAAATATGACCAGGAGAACGAGAGGACTGTGCAGATAAATGTAATAAAATTAATAAAAACTGGGATGAATCTAAGTAAAAGCATTAGGTCTACCTCCCATGTCTGGCGTCTCCTGGGAACTCTTGCAGAGCAACAGATGGTAAACTCTGGGTGACTCAGCCACAGCTCGTTCATGCATGGTCCTCTACTGCCACCTGCTGGTCACGTGCAGCCGAGATAAACTGCACTCTCAAATACAAATAACAGCTGGAATAAAAACACTTTTATTAATGCTGTCGCGCTAAATGCTGATCCAGTACTGTCATCACAGTACCAGTACGTCCTTAAACATGTCTGGGTTAAGTCCTGCATCGATTCACTTCAGTCAGTGAAGCTTAGACATCCACTGTGAATGATGATGAAGAGATCTTTACACAAAGTCAGGCTGTAATGATAAACACATGGGAATCTTCCCAGTATCTCAGCCAATTAAAGGCTGCAGACACCAAACAATCTATCACAGATGTATAGAAAAACGACACCCCCTGATAAAATGAGCGGATGAGAAATGGTGTGCAATGTGAGGAGGTGAGAACAGATGGATTATGAACTATAAATGTGTAACAAATGAACCGAGCAGGGGGCTCAGGACGCCAGACCTGCTTAATCAATCACCTCTCTAACAAGACAGTGGGCAGTGTTTCGTTGCTACCGAGAGAATGAGATTCCACGCTCTCAGTGGACAAAATAAAGACCACATAGACGGTCTTTCTGTGGGCTGTTTCTTTTTATGGCCTTTTAAAGTTAAGAAGCCAGTTTTATTTCAGCCTCATGTGTCTCCTCTCTGCCTCCATTGTCCTGGACACACATGGGATGGCCCTGGAGATGGTTAACCACGTCTTTGGAAGTCTAAAACATCTCATCTAATTTTAACATCCGAACACGGTGATGTCTCTCTGTCGCTTCAGCAGGGCTTTTTGTTATGTTCTCCTTCACTCAGCAGCCTGTTGACATGCTCCATACGCTGTTAAAGCTGTAAATGTGAGCATGTTAGAATAAACTCTGAAGTCTTCTCTCTTTTCTATTCTCTTTTCATAGCTGCTATAGTTCGGTATTTAACAGGGATTAACCCACAAGATCTCCAGTGTCCCTGAACACTAGCTCTTATATTGTCCCAGTGTCTCAGCAACGGTAGTGTCTAACTCTGGGAGGTAAATTGGGATGGATAGCTACCCTTTAGGTGATCTACAGACGTTTTCCAGGCATTTACATCCTGTCCATGTTTACAACCCAGCCATTAATTGTAGTGTTTATTCAGACTCTATCTTGTAAATCCACAATTTTAATTTAGTGAGGATAGCAGGTAAATAGTAGCAGGAATAACTGGAAATGAGGAAAAAGTGGAAACATGGAAATAGTTTCTGTTGTGTGTTTGTTTCAATAACAATATTTTTTCTCCTGAAAGCCAAGACTTGAGAGAACGATGAGATGAGAAAAGGTTTGGTCTCTGTTGATCTGTGTGTTATTTCTACAAAGTTCTGTTAGTAATAAATTCTGTTTTCTTCTTCTGGTCGACCTTTATGCTGCTATATCTATTCATACATTCATTTTACATCATTTACCTCCCAGTCTGACAGCTGCTACACACTGGTTTATACTGGGATTAAAAGCTGCTACACACTGGTTTATACTGGGATTAAAAGCTGCTACAGACTGGTTTATACTGGGATTAAAAGCTGCTACAGACTGGTTTATACTGGGATTAAAAGCTGCTACACACTGGTTTATACTGGGATTAAAAGCTGCTACAGACTGGTTTATACTGGGATTAAAAGCTGCTACAGACTGGTTTATACTGGGATTAAAAGCTGCTACACACTGGTTTATACTGGGATTAAAAGCTGCTACAGACTGGTTTATACTGGGATTAAAAGCTGCTACACACTGGTTTATACTGGGATTAAAAGCTGCTACACACTGGTTTATACTGGGATTAAAAGCTGCTACAGACTGGTTTATACTGGGATTAAAAGCTGCTACACACTGGTTTATACTGGGATTAAAAGCTGCTACAGACTGGTTTATACTGGGATTAAAAGCTGCCACAGACTGGTTTATACTGGGATTAAAAGCTGCTACAGACTGGTTTATACTGGGATTAAAAGCTGCTACACACTGGTTTATACTGGGATTAAAAGCTGTTACAGACTGGTTTATACTGGGATTAAAAGCTGTTACAGACTGGTTTATACTGGGATTAAAAGCTGCTACACACTGGTTTATACTGGGATTTAAAGCTGCTACAGACTGGTTTATACTGGGATTAAAAGCTGCTACAGACTGGTTTATACTGGGATTAAAAACTGCTACACACTGGTTTATACTGGGATTAAAAGCTGCTACACACTGGTTTATACTGGGATTAAAAGCTGCTACACACTGGTTTATACTGGGATTAAAAGCTGTTACAGACTGGTTTATACTGGGATTAAAAGCTGCTACAGACTGGTTTATACTGGGATTAAAAGCTGCTACACACTGGTTTATACTGGGATTTAAAGCTGCTACAGACTGGTTTATACTGGGATTAAAAGCTGCTACAGACTGGTTTATACTGGGATTAAAAGCTGCTACACACTGGTTTATACTGGGATTAAAAGCTGCTACACGCTGGTTTATACTGGGATTAAAAGCTGCTACAGACTGGTTTATACTGGGATTAAAAGCTGTTACAGACTGGTTTATACTGGGATTAAAAGCTGCTACAGACTGGTTTATACTGGGATTAAAAGCTGCTACAGACTGGTTTATACTGGGATTAAAAGCTCTTACAGACTGGTTTATACTGGGATTAAAAGCTGCTACACACTGGTTTATACTGGGATTAAAAGCTGTTACAGACTGGTTTATACTGGGATTAAAAGCTGTTACACACTGGTTTATACTGGGATTAAAAGCTGCTACAGACTGGTTTATACTGGGATTAAAAGCTGTTACAGACTGGTTTATACTGGGATTAAAAGCTGCTACAGACTGGTTTATACTGGGATTAAAAGCTGCTACAGACTGGTTTATACTGGGATTAAAAGCTCTTACAGACTGGTTTATACTGGGATTAAAAGCTCTTACAGACTGGTTTATACTGGGATTAAAAGCTGCTACAGACTGGTTTATACTGGGATTAAAAGCTGCTACACACTGGTTTATACTGGGATTAAAAGCTGTTACAGACTGGTTTATACTGGGATTAAAAGCTGCTACAGACTGGTTTATACTGGGATTAAAACCTGCTACAGACTGGTTTCTACTGGGATTAAAAGCTGCTACACACTGGTTTATACTGGGATTAAAAGCTGTTACAGACTGGTTTATACTGGGATTAAAAGCTGCTACACACTGGTTTATACTGGGATTAAAAGCTGCTACAGACTGGTTTATACTGGGTTTAAAAGCTGCTACAGACTGGTTCATACTGGGATTAAAAGCTGCTACACACTGGTTTATACTGGGATTAAAAGCTGCTACAGACTGGTTTATACTGGGATTAAACGCTGCTACAGACTGGTTACACTGAGATTAAAAGCTGCTACACACTGGTTTATACTGGGATTAAAAGCTGCTACAGACTGGTTTATACTGGGATTAAACGCTGCTACAGACTGGTTACACTGAGATTAAAAGCTGCTACACACTGGTTTATACTGGGATTAAAAGCTGCTACACACTGGTTTATACTGGGATTAAAAGCTGCTACAGACTGGTTTATACTGGGATTAAAAGCTGCTACACACTGGTTTATACTGGGATTAAAAGCTGTTACAGACTAGTTTATACTGGGATTAAAAGCTGTTACAGACTGGTTTATACTGGGATTAAAAGCTGCAACAGACTGGTTTATACTGGGATTAAAAGCTGCTACAGACTGGTTTATACTGGGATTAAAAGCTGTTACAGACTGGTTTATACTGGGATTAAAAGCTGCTACACACTGGTTTATACTGGGATTAAAAGCTGCTACACACTGGTTTATACTGGGATTAAAAGCTGCTACAGACTGGTTTATACTGGGATTAAAAGCTGCTACAGACTGGTTTATACTGGGATTAAAAGCTGCTACACACTGGTTTATACTGGGATTAAAAGCTGCTACAGATTGGTCCATACTGGGATTAAAAGCTGCTACAGACTGGTTTATACTGGGATTAAAAGCTGCTACACACTGGTTTATACTGGGATTAAAAGCTGTTACAGACTGGTTTATACTGGGATTAAACGTTGCTACACACTGGTTTATACTGGGATTAAAAGCTGCTACAGACTGGTTTATACTGGGATTAAAAGCTGCTACAGACTGGTTTATACTGGGATTAAAAGCTGCCACAAACTGGTTTATACTGGGATTAAAAGCTGCTACACACTGGTTTATACTGGGATTAAAAGCTGCTACACACTGGTTTATACTGGTATTAAAAGCTGTTACAGACTGGTTTATACTGGGATTAAAAGCTGCTACAGACTGGTTTATACTGGGATTAAAAGCTGCTACACACTGGTTTATACTGGGATTAAAAGCTGCTACAGATTGGTCCATACTGGGATTAAAAGCTGCTACAGACTGGTTTATACTGGGATTAAAAGCTGCTACACACTGGTTTATACTGGGATTAAAAGCTGTTACAGACTGGTTTATACTGGGATTAAACGCTGCTACAGACCGGTTTATACTGGGATTAAAAGCTGCTACAGACTGGTTTATACTGGGATTAAAAGCTGCTACACACTGGTTTATACTGGGATTAAAAGCTGCTACAGATTGGTCCATACTGGGATTAAAAGCTGCTACAGACTGGTTTATACTGGGATTAAAAGCTGCTACACACTGGTTTATACTGGGATTAAAAGCTGTTACAGACTGGTTTATACTGGGATTAAACGCTGCTACAGACCGGTTTATACTGGGATTAAAAGCTGCTACAGACTGGTTTATACTGGGATTAAAAGCTGCTACACACTGGTTTATACTGGGATTAAAAGGTGCCACAGACTGGTTTATACTGGGATTAAAAGCTGCTACAGACTGGTTTATACTGGGATTAAAAGCTGCTACACACTGGTTTATACTGGGATTAAAAGCTGTTACAGACTGGTCTATACTGGGATTAAACGCTGCTACAGACCGGTTTATACTGGGATTAAAAGCTGCTACAGACTGGTTTATACTGGGATTAAAAGCTGCTACAGACTGGTTTATACTGGGATTAAAAGCTGCCACAGACTGGTTTATACTGGGATTAAAAGCTGCTACACACTGGTTTATACTGGGATTAAAAGCTGCTACAGACTGGTTTATACTGGGATTAAAAGCTGTTACAGACTGGTTTATACTGGGATTAAAAGCTGCTACAGACCGGTTTATACTGGGATTAAAAGCTGCTACAGACTGGTTTATACTGGGATTAAAAGCTGCTACACACTGGTTTATACTGGGATTAAAAGCTGCTACACACTGGTTTATACTGGGATTAAAAGCTGTTACAGACTGGTTTATACTGGGATTAAAAGCTGCTACAGACTGGTTTATACTGGGATTAAAAGCTGCTACACACTGGTTTATACTGGGATTAAAAGCTGCTACAGATTGGTCCATACTGGGATTAAAAGCTGCTACAGACTGGTTTATACTGGGATTAAAAGCTCTTACAGACTGGTTTATACTGGGATTAAAAGCTGCTACAGACTGGTTTATACTGGGATTAAAAGCTGCTACACACTGGTTTATACTGGGATTAAAAGCTGCTACACACTGGTTTATACTGGGATTAAAAGCTGCTACACACTGGTTTATACTGGGATTAAAAGCTGTTACAGACTGGTTTATACTGGGATTAAAAGCTGCTACAGACTGGTTTATACTGGGATTAAAAGCTGCTACACACTGGTTTATACTGGGATTAAAAGCTGCTACAGATTGGTCCATACTGGGATTAAAAGCTGCTACAGACTGGTTTATACTGGGATTAAAAGCTGCTACACACTGGTTTATACTGGGATTAAAAGCTGTTACAGACTGGTTTATACTGGGATTAAACGTTGCTACAGACCGGTTTATACTGGGATTAAAAGCTGCTACAGACTGGTTTATACTGGGATTAAAAGCTGCTACAGACTGGTTTATACTGGGATTAAAAGCTGCCACAGACTGGTTTATACTGGGATTAAAAGCTGCTACAGACTGGTTTATACTGGGATTAAAAGCTGCTACACACTGGTTTATACTGGTATTAAAAGCTGTTACAGACTGGTTTATACTGGGATTAAAAGCTGCTACAGACTGGTTTATACTGGGATTAAAAGCTGCTACACACTGGTTTATACTGGGATTAAAAGCTGCTACAGATTGGTCCATACTGGGATTAAAAGCTGCTACAGACTGGTTTATACTGGGATTAAAAGCTGCTACAGACTGGTTTATACTGGGATTAAAAGCTGTTACAGACTGGTTTATACTGGGATTAAACGCTGCTACAGACCGGTTTATACTGGGATTGAAAGCTGCTACAGACTGGTTTATACTGGGATTAAAAGCTGCTACAGACTGGTTTATACTGGGATTAAAAGCTGCCACAGACTGGTTTATACTGGGATTAAAAGCTGCTACAGACTGGTTTATACTGGGATTAAAAGCTGCTACACACTGGTTTATACTGGGATTAAAAGCTGTTACAGACTGGTTTATACTGGGATTAAACGCTGCTACAGACCGGTTTATACTGGGATTAAAAGCTGCTACAGACTGGTTTATACTGGGATTAAAAGCTGCTATAGACTGGTTTATACAGGGATTAAAAGCTGCCACAGACTGGTTTATACTGGGATTAAAAGCTGCTACACACTGGTTTATACTGGGATTAAAAGCTGCTACAGTCTGGTTTATACTGGGATTAAAAGCTGTTACAGACTGGTTTATACTGGGATTAAAAGCTGCTACAGACCGGTTTATACTGGGATTAAAAGCTGCTACAGACTGGTTTATACTGGGATTAAAAGCTGCTACACACTGGTTTATACTGGGATTAAAAGCTGCTACACACTGGTTTATACTGGGATTAAAAGCTGCTACAGACTGGTTTATACTGGGATTAAAAGCTGCTACACACTGGTTTATACTGGGATTAAAAGCTGCTACAGACTGGTTTATACTGGGTTTAAAAGCTGCTACAGACTGGTTTATACTGGGATTAAAAGCTGCTACACACTGGTTTATACTGGGATTAAAAGCTGCTACAGACTGGTTTATACTGGGATTAAAAGCTGCTACAGACTGGTTACACTGGGATTAAAAGCTGCTACACACTTGTTTATACTGGGATTAAAAGCTGTTACAGACTAGTTTATACTGGGATTAAAAGCTGCTACAGACTGGTTTATACTGGGATTAAAAGCTGCAACAGACTGGTTTATACTGGGATTAAAAGCTGCTACACACTGGTTTATACTGGGATTAAAAGCTGTTACAGACTGGTTTATACTGGGATTAAAAGCTGCTACAGACTGGTTTATACTGGGATTAAAAGCTGCTACACACTGGTTTATACTGGGATTAAAAGCTGCTACAGACTGGTTTATACTGGGATTAAAAGCTGCTACAGACTGGTTTATACTGGGATTAAAAGCTGCTACACACTGGTTTATACTGGGATTAAAAGCTGCTACAGATTGGTTCATACTGGGATTAAAAGCTGCTACAGACTGGTTTATACTGGGATTAAAAGCTGCTACACACTGGTTTTTACTGGGATTAAAAGCTGCTACAGACCGGTTTATACTGGGATTAAAAGCTGCTACAGACTGGTTTATACTGGGATTAAAAGCTGCTACAGACTGGTTTATACTGGGATTAAAAGCTGCCACAGACTGGTTTATACTGGGATTAAAAGCTGCTACAGACTGGTTTATACTGGGATTAAAAGCTGCTACAGACCGGTTTATACTGGGATTAAAAGCTGCTACAGACTGGTTTATACTGGGATTAAAAGCTCTTACAGACTGGTTTATACTGGGATTAAAAGCTGCTACACGCTGGTTTATACTGGGATTAAAAGCTGTTACAGACTGGTTTATACTGGGATTAAAAGCTTCAGCTTCTATATTATACGTTTTTAAAAAAAGGCTAAAGGTGACCTGGAATTTTAAGGGTTAAACGTGTCATTCCAGTATAACATGCTTTGAACTCACATTTTTTTTACTCAGTTCTTGTTGCATTTTGAACCAGTTTCTCAGTTTCCTTGGAGGTGTGTGACTCAATGAGTCCACAGGAAAACTGTATCTACTGGAACATGGGGGACATGGCTCGGATTAGAACGGGCCCACAAGGGCCCATGGGTAGACCAACCCACGCCAAGAATTGGTCTAGGGTTTCCCTATTACAGAACGCAGATTGACAGAAGCAAGGTAGTGTAAAAATTATCTGTATTTTATTTAACAACAATATTAAAACAGTAAACAACACAACATTAAAAATGGCTCAACTGATTCTGATTTAACACAAACACCACTGCAAACAAAATTAGTAACCAAACCAAAACCATTGTTAGTAAATAAATGCCAACAATAAATCAAACCAAATAAATCCCAAATTACCAAGTGCCTAAAGTCCGTTGTGCATACAGTCGAAAATAAATCTGGTGTAGTTGGCTAATCATGGGAAAGGGGCTAAAAGTTAGCTGCTTGAGAGCAAATCGGTGGCATATATTAGGACAGATAATAGCCACACAGTAAACACATTTTACTACAGCAACTGCAGCACAGGTGGGAGCATTGAGAGCATAGCAGGCAGCAGATCTCTTAACATGAGCAACGCAGTTCGACTTGAACGTCACACAAGAGACACAGCAGCACAATCTTCACAGCAGGAGGCTCGGGGCCCAGCCACGACAAACCAGTGGCGACACACACCGTAACAGCGCAAACAAGCCCAGAGGTGTGGAAGAGCTGCTTAGTGAATGCATCTGGTTCTCCAGCAGAAGGGGAGAACAGCCCGCGATGCCTTCATGGCCGCTCATCGTGTCAGAAACCACCACAACAAACAGTCAATTATTTTGGGTATACCACCCGGTTACTCTATTTACAGAAATGAGACATACAGGCTGTTGCATCCATTTCTGGATACTTTATGCTTTGGTCTAATCACAACATCAGAACTTCATGGCCAGTTAGAGGTTCTGTATCACAGCAGAACAGCAACAGTTGGCTAGAAAGTTTTCCTTCCTCAGAAGAATCTCAGTAGGATGAAACATGGATAGAAAATGGATGGATGGGTGGATGCTGGCTTGATGGCACATATGATCTCATTTGTGATGTAATGAAGACCTGGTTGTGAAGAGGGCTGCTCCATCTATGACTCCCTTGTATTTTAGTGTTTTCTTTTGTTAATGTCTTCAATAAAACGTGTAAAGTGGTAAAATGCAAACTGCAATCTGTGCTTGAACCAAACGGAAACAAGAGAAGCCATGTGTTCTGGCTAGTATTTTTATGCAGAAGAAACTTGGTATATCCAGTAATCTTGAACTCTGTCTGGCATGACTTTATCAGCTGCCCGGCCACTATGACATCGTAGTTTTACTTGTATGGTCAGATTTTGCAGGAGGTGAGTCCAGCCAAATTCTGCACGTTATGCACTGCAAGTAATTTAAAAGCCAAAAGTTTTTCACCAAAACTAATAAGTGATCCACCATGACTTCCCAGAGCATGATACTTTATCCAGTTCAGTTCAGTATTACTTGTACAGCAACATCTTCACAACAAAGTAATCGCAAGGTACTTTTACAGACAGAGTCCAGTTATAATGCAATTAAATATTCTTTGATTCACATCAGTCCAGTTTATAATAACTTAAACCAGTTCATAAAATAATGACATAGATAAGGAAAGCAACGGATTGGATCAGATCTTGTCTTGGATTCAGTCCTCCATCGTGAGCTGTTTGAGGTATCGTGTATTACAGTGTAATTACCCAAGCACACTTCATGCATCATGTACAACCATCAGCAGCTTATCCCCACGCTGCAGTGGGGGAGTGTGTGAGTATCATCATCTTTCTAGAAGTTTGCAGCAGGTATTTTCTGCCTCAGCTGGTGTTTTAAAACAATTCCCACGTGTGTACCTGCTAGCATGTCGTTCACAGCAGAATATACAGTGAGGAGCTGAACGATGACGTCATCTGCTGGTGATGAACGGATTTACCAAACACGGACGTCTTTGTTGTGATGGTTCATCATGATGTCCACCTTCAGATTCTGGCTCTGACTCTGGATCTTATTCTGGATCCGATTCTAGATCCAACCTGCACAGGTAGATCTGCATGTGGTTTCTCTGTGTTCAGAACCAGTGAGCAAGAACTTTGGAAAACAAACAAACAAACATGACATGATAATAACATGTTAACGTGTTCAGCCCTAGTTTTAATATTTTAGCAGTTTAATGCAGATTCTTTAGCATTATGTTATATTACTATTCTGTAGTATGTTTTATTAAAGAAGATGGTTGGATTAATTTATTTAATTTAAGAAATTTAAATAATCTTATATCAATTTGTAATGAAATTATTTTCATCATTATAATAATATTTACTTTCATCCTATTCTTATTTAACTTGTGTAAGTACAGTATTTATGTACTTACGTACAATATAAAGTAATATTTCATATTGCTGCTGCAATAAAAATATAAATCTTTAAACTAACGGTGTGATTTGGTGTGATCAGTATCGGTATCTGTATCTGTATCGTTGTCGGTATCGATGAAAATGTACCATAAACTTATGGTTTGGTATCAACAGGGAAACTTCTGATTTCTCTCATTCCCTCTGATAACTTTCTTCATCTTTCCCATTGAGTACGATTTTAAACCAGCTGGATTTTCAGGTATTCCAGTGAAATTGTGATTTCTTTCTCTTTGTGGTGGATGAATGATGTCTGTACCAGAACCACCTGCTGCTATGCATCAAGTGGCTCTTGATGAAAGTAGTTAAGGAAGTGTAAATATTTTCAGCTCACCTCCCCCTGGAACCTGAACAAGGCTTTACTCTTGTTCTGTGTTTACTTTCTCCCAGCTCTCCCTCTGTTAACACACCTCTAGCTCTAATCCTCTTTGCTGCTGCAGATAACTCTCCCCACTCATCTTTTAGCCGCTCGCTTTGGCCTGTACCCTCGGCTCTGCCTCCCCATTGTCCCCACACAGATGACCTCACCGTCCAGCCAAGACCCCCACCTGCCAACGGCACCACACAGACGGGGCTCAGGGGCCCCATGTGGATGGGGATGGGGGTGGTGGTGATGGTGGGGAGGGGGGGTGAAGTGCCGCATGCAGCAGTGTCCAATAAACACATTGTGCTCAGGCTGTGCTGTCAGAGTCCAGTGAGTCACAATGAAGCAGCAGTAGTGAAGCCACAGGAGAGGGAGGCCCCGCCGTCAGGGTCTTAAGACTTTCTTTAGGGACAGAGGGAAAAGATGGGATGAAACAGAAGTGGAGGAAGAGGAGGAGGAGGATGAGGGAGTCACCCTACAACACTGTGTACTGTGTTACCTTCTCATAAAAGTCAAAGAAGTATAAAGGAGGGAACGACGATGCTGAGGGCATGCACACATTAACACATCTTTCTTGTTTCTAACATAATATCATGACTTGTCTTTAAACTGCCGTTTGGTTGGACCCTAACAGGTGTTTGCTACAAGAAATTCCAACCAGGACATCAGACGTTTCCACTCAAGCCAGATAAAAGATTTTTATGAAGTATTTATGAACTGAAGCACTCAGATCAAAGTGTTTAAAGAAATCCTGAATAAGAGCGGCATGCTTCTGGTTTTTGATGCGTACTTCTGGACTGTGTGCAGCTCTGGAAAGACTTGCATGGTTTGTTGTATATGTGTGAGGCTCGTCTTGTCAGCATTGACGGGAAGAACTAAGATCTAAATTGTCTCTTCATGTTGGTGAGGAGACTGTTTAACCCTAACAAAGTCCAAACTGGGAAGTGACAATTGTTGTTGTTGTCTAGACATGTTGTCAAGGCAACCACCTGAATGTTGTAAAAACAATGTATTTCAGCCTCATTCATGACTTAATCAGGTCAGTTTAACTATCTGGTGTCAAACTCCTGTCCCACTCTAAAGATATTATACATCCTTTGTTGTTGTTGTTTTCCCTTTAACAAGTAATTCCCTCATGTATTGATTAATGCTAACTCATGATGAGCTGCCCCCCATATTCTCTTACAGAATTGCTGCAGTTATTCTTTCTCTGTTTGTTTTTAAAGCTGAGGGTTGAATTATTTTCCTTGTGGCAGCTGTGAGTCGGGTCGGACTGATGCTCCTCATCAGTAAGAAGAAGAAATCCCTCATTTTGGGGCAACGAAAGAAACGGGTCGACCAAGCCTCTGCACACACTCATGTTCTTGCATTGCCCTTCCCTCTCAGCCTCCTCTTAGCTCAGCTTTATGAGGACAGCAGTGTGAAACTGACACAGCCATTATCTCTCTTGCAGCTGCCCCCCCTCCGCCCTCTCCACACAGCAGGGACAGGAGCCTTCTACGTGAATGATTGTGGGTTAAGGTCACTGGTTGAGCTGGGAAATCATGCAAATACCAGCATAAGCTCACTGAGACACTGGTCTTGGATCAACGGTTAGGCATTCTTTGAAAAAGTGATTAAGATCGTCACTTTTTTCCTCTTTTTTAATTTCTCGTGCATTTTTTTGTAGTCATTACCAGGAATCTTCCACCCAGCCTCCTTTCATCTCGGAGTCAAACATCGGTGGCCTCCTGGAGGAGAAACCACTTTCCATTTTTGGTTATGTGAAAATGGATCCCCCTTTTCTTTCATTTCCTTTATGTGCTGCTACTTATATTTTTGCCTGGAGGTCAACCGTATATCTTCCTTAGACTCTTGCAGTCAAGCAGAAAGCATCCTGCTTGCAGTCAGGTCGCCTCCCAAGGCTTTAGTGTTATAACTCAGAGGAGGCTCTGCAGAGGGCCTTGCTTTGCTGCATCACCTTCATTAACCACTGTGCTGGAAACTTCTCTGTCATCCCCTGGTCGATGGCTCACTTCTCAGCTCCGGCTTAGCTGCTCCAAGTTTATTTTTCCACTTATCTATTGTGAGACTGGGAGAGACAGAGACATAGTGAGAGAAATGGGAGATACTCAGGACTTGGGCTGTGTTTTTTAATCTGTTATTCTTCTGTATTGGCACGGGCGTCTCCAGCGTGGGGATTAAGAATCCAGACAGAGTGATGGAGCTGACCCCGAGGGCGGATGAGGACTGTAGGAGGAGAGAGGAGAAACAAAATAAATCATCTCTGTGGAATGAAAGAGAGAAAGACAGAGGCACAAAGAGGATTGTGAGTTTGTGTTTCAGTGTGTTTCAATGTGTGTGTGTGAGGCAAAGAGGAAAGAAGCAATAGAGAAAAAGAGGCACTGGCAGCGGTGGATGCTTTAAATCCTGAAACATGACCTAATAAATCTTGAGTTTACCTCACACAGCTGCACAGCGCCGTGCTGTTGACCAGCTGAGGGTTGGCATGGACGACCGCTGTGCTTTCACATTTCATTTCCACCCTGATGAATAAAAAAATGAAAGCACGTACATTGGGGAAATAAAGAAGTTGGGGATTTCATGGATTCAGGCCCGTCAGGTCAAAGTCCTCCATTTTCACTTTTCCACCTACCAGGTAAGGGTACGGTTGCTGTGGAAACGCAACAGAGTTCAGGGTTTACCAAACCATTCCACCCAGAGCCGGACCGCATGGTGGAAACGGGGCTCATGTAGAGGTGTGCTACAGGTGCTGTTTTTATGTTGGAGCACATAAACATCCATTAGACTCCGTTTCCCATTTACCTGAGATGCTCATCAGCATCAAGAAAACCTCCCTGAAATAAGACGATGAGCTAAATGTGGTCAAAGTCTACGAGCATGAGGCAGCAGCTGTTCCTGAAACGAAGCTGTTGTTCTTATGAGGTTATTTTAAATAAAATAAAATCACTTTAATAAAAACATCTCAAACAATGAGTCATTTCCTATGATGTATGATAGGGGGGTGTCAGTTTTTTTTAAAGATTAATAACAGTAATGTTATTAAGACTGGTAAAATCCCCCAGCTCCCAAACAGATTTTATAGAAAATAACACGCTTTTTTGAGTGATCTCATAAGATCAAACTGCCGTTTAAAGGGTTGAAATCTTTGGAAAAATTACATATGTGGTAGTTTTGGTACAGATTGAAGCTGATTTAAAGGTTTGAGAAAAAAAAGGAATAATTGTTTATCTGTAATATTTTCCCAGCAGTTTTTTGGGAGAGGACATTTTTTCATCCTCTAATCTTCCAAAAGGGTAGTAAATTGAAACAACCTGCAGGGGTTAATGAAAGACCTACTTCTTGATGCACTCTGTCTTCTGTTTGCTTACAATGAGACATATATGGATTGTTGCAACATGAGCAGTTATTCCAGCCGATGCTGCGATTGTTTCAGCCTGAAAGGAAATCACGTGTCCAACCAAATGCTGCAGAAATGTCACAGATCTTCAGAAATTCTATGAAAGAAAAGCAAACTGTTCCACTGTTAACGTGACCTGATAATTCTCCACTTTTTTTCTTCCCAAAATGATTTTAATTCATGCAAATTTATGATGTGCATGAGAGAAGTGGTTGGTGGACTGAATTTGGTCCAGAGGGAAAGGTAAAGAAAATGTGTTTCCTTCAGACATCAAATGTTTTCAGCCCTTGATGCGTTTTGTGTCTCTTGTGTCACCCCTGAGTCTCTGCACCACGACTTTGTCAGTGTTTCGTTCCCTGCCTCTCCTTCCTGGAGCTTTATTTATCAAGATTGCTTCCTGGCTCAAGGTCATTTCTCCTCATTCAGCCTCCTCTCCTCCACATATTGATGCCAGTAGAGCCAAGGTTCTTGGCCGCTAAAGCAAAATCGATATCCCTGAGCACTCGGTGCTTGTGCTCTAATATCCTCCCAGCAACACCTGCCAAAATATTTATGCTGTATTCATGGGAGATACTTAGGGAAGACATAAGAACAGGGAACGACACAGCCGGAGGCTTGCTGGGATCTTATAGAGGGCACGGTGCAGCTCATATCATGACTGATGCTTTTCTGCTGTTTCTGTTAAACACTGCAGGGCTAATGCTACCAGCTCAGTGTTTCTGGTGACGAGTATGAATAATAATGATCAAGGTTATAGCTGGGTAAATGACCTCATTTGTAACAAGTCTTGTTTTACCCCTTTTCACGAGTGTGAGGGCAGCCATGTTTACTTAACTCAGACAGAGAGTTATGTGAGTGGGAACACTGGGGGGAGGGAAGGCTTGTGTGGGATTAAATGATGCAGCATTTGCTTCCATAAGCAGAGATCTTCGTATACAGACTGCAGGAGAAGTGGAGGATGTTTGCCACAGGTGTTAACCTGACAGTTTTCAGCTCTGCCAGAACAAACACAGCCCAGGCTAAGCTCTGGTCTTCTTGCCCTTCGTGGAGTGGATGTGACAGCCGAGGGTGTTTGTTCGAGGTGTATTGATGGTTTGACCTCATGACTTGATAAACTCCCATGTACTTCACCCTCCTGGACAAACAAAAGCAAGAAATGATGAGGACTTTGTTATTCTGGCAGCGCGCGTCCTATTGTGGTGCTGTGGGAGGTAAAAGAGGCTGGGTGGGGGGCTGGGATCGGCCGTCCTGGTTAACATGCAAATGAACTATTTAATGGTTCTGAAAGGTCACAGAGGTCCAGATCGGTGATAATCGCGTGAGATCATTGATGTGTATGTGTGGGCGTTGTGGGTGGCTGGTCAGCATTGCATCTGGACTTCTTTCCTTCAGCTACATTGTGAATAAAGTCTGCAAACCACATCTGCTGGACACCCGTCAGACGTGATGAAAGATTTGATTGGACGGGGAGCAACAAGTAAAACAGAAAGAAGTGACAGAGGGAAAATGAGCAGCACAGGGACAGATGATGATGGCACATGGCCGGCTTAATGGTGTGGGTGTGCCGACTGTTTGGGGAGGGAAATCAATTTTGTATGATATCTTTTTTTATTTTATTGATATGCACCCTGGGGAGGTAAATGCCATCATGGCTTGTGCTGTGGATGTCTGCTTGGTGGATGATTGATTGGTCTGGCATTTGATCTTGTGGCTGACTGTGAAGGGGGGGTTGGAGTAGTGGGAGCACCCTTGCCCCCCTCCACTCTGCTCTCTTATACCCCTTCCCTCTGTGCAGATTCATTAATTTATCTATCCCTTTAACTATATACCCCCCTTCTGACACAAGGCTTTAAAGGTTTTGTTCGTGGTCCTGTGGTGCTAAAAGCCTTGTAAACAGTTGACATCTAACAAAATGTCCACCTGCTGTTGACTCTTTGTGCCGTTATTTCCATGTGAAATAATAAAATGGTAAAGTAATGCAGCTCAAAGCCTTCAGTTCACTCAATAACCTGAGCAGGTCTAACCACTATTTCTGTTCTTCTTTCATCTGAATGTTACACTCATTTAATGGGGTGTAAGAAGCACAGTGAAAGACTGGCAGCCCCAGAGAATCTTTCAATTATATAATTTATCTTGTAGTTTAATAAGGCTGTTGATGCATATGAATCCTACAGTATACTCCTCTTAGACAGGGATGAATTAAAAAGGTGCACGTAAAAGACCCCAGCATGAGGAGACAGGGAAAATATGAGAGCTGTAATTGGGTATCTGTGAATTAATTTGTTCAGTGAACATACTATGAATCACATGAGGTCATAAAACCCAGATGGAGAAGCAGGAGGATTGGCACAAGGTGGTGAGGCAGATATTCAACATACCAGGCTGAGCTCAGAGCGATGCTTTCAGCAGTCTGCACCGCCACCGTGTGGCGAGAGAGGAATGTGGGCGTGCGTCACAGAAAATACAGTCCTCACATTTCAAATAAAAAAAGCTTTTTAAAACCCATTAGTCAGTGCCAGTTTGATTATTAGAACGTTTTCAAGCAATGAATATGAAGAAAACTCAGAAGGAGGAGAGCCACTTCATGAATCTGACCACCGATTCAGCATGACTATTGATGGATATCCATTTCCTTCTGGGAGACTCAGTGTAAAAGAATGCAGAGGGGGGAAGAGGTCTGGGCTGCTCTTATCACTGCCACCTCTTATAACCAAATTTATGAAGACATTTCTTTGGCTTGCTCTGCTTGGACGTCAGTATTATAATCCTCAATAATCCCCACCAAGAGGGTGATGGAGGATGTATGTGACAGCAGGAGCCATACCTTTCCCTGTAGATGGGAGAGTTTCAGCAAAACAGGAATGTTTCTGTGTGTTTCTCCAGCCATACATCACTGTGAAGAATGTAGCTGAGTCTAAAAGAGGATCCATGCTCATAGATTAAGTTTCAAAGACCCATGCAATATTAGAACAGGGATAGAGGTGGTACACTGGTCCAGTTTTATTCTCTGTTATTCTCTAACACAGAGTTTCAATAATAATAATAGTAAACTTGATTAATACCAGGGCATTGCTTATTCATACTTTTTGTTGTTTCATGGTTAAATATGTGGTTGAATTATTTAATAAAATTTAACTTCTGGAATCTCAGTTGCAAACTGTGATACGGAAAATCATGCTGCTTCTAGTTCTACTATTAATTTTATTCATTCCTTGAAAGCTGTGAACATATGCACATCACAAGATGCAAAAATCATTTCACAGTTTAAACTCGTTCCATTTACTTAATAAAACAAACACTAAATGAATAAGAACCTCACCGGCAGATTATTTTATTTTATTTTATTTTATTTTATTTTATTTTATTTTATTTTATTTTATTTTATTTTATTTTATTTTATTTTACATCCTCTGGATTTTAAGTATGAAAAAAGCGGAACCCTTACAAACATCATATTGTTTCACTCGGTCGTCTCTTGCTGGTGCACCCAGCATGGAACCCTCTAGGAAAAGTAAAATAGTCATAGAAGAGTGTTGTAGTGACAGTTTCTGGAGAAGCGCAGTCTGGTTCTGGTTCTGTTGGAACATGAAGACGAAGAGTTGAGGTGAGTCACTGAACAATTTATATATGAAAATAACTGCCGCCAGTTTTTATGACGGCGTGCTAATGTTTTTAGCATGTTAGCTCCCAAGCTTCACTTGACCCGACCGTCACCAGCTGTAGACACGCACTTACTCATTTCACCAGGTGTTTACAATGAGGTGAAAACAGTAAATCTCCTGTTTAACAATTTTCCCTCTATGTGACATGGTTTTGTGGGGAAAAAACTATTTAACCAGATATTTAACGAAGATACTTTATGCAAGTCATTAACAGGCTGTTATTTTTCAGGTAATCACACTTTGAGTTTTTCCTTGAGCAGCTGGCAGTGACTCAGAAGATGATGTTTTGTAAGCTTCATCTGTGGCTTCAGTCTGGATGTCGGCTTCATGCTGCCAAGCGGAGCATCCACAAGCTGGCCTCGCTTCAGAAGGCCACCACACTTTCTCCCAAAGAGATGCAGAGCTTGCTTTATCCATTCAGTGAGCTGGATGCGTACCTGGACAGGTGCGACGCTTTGTGTGATGTCATGTATTGTATAAAGATGTCAGAGTAAAGGCCTGAGCTAGATCTTCTAATCAAATGGAGCTTCATTTACAGGTCTGTGGACAGGACACCGTTTCAGCTCTTCCATCCAAGTCTGGAGGTCATGATTGAGGCAGAGAAGCTCTTCTACTCTTCACCGTCTCATAAGATTGATTACTACATGTCAGCAGAGAGGATGGACCATGCACCTGCACTGATGCCGCCTGAGGTTAGTGCACATCTTCAGTCACACTGTTATCTGGTGTTCTATGTTTAATTAGACAGCCCTGTAACCTGAAAGAAAACACAGCTATCAGGTCCGCATTTGCAGCTGAATGAGTTTAGTTGCTCATCCTGCTATATGAAGTTTTAGGGTAGGGAAAGCAGAAGATGAAATTAGTTGCTGCAAAGCTATGTAAGGAGCGAAAGCACCATCTTAAACTCTACCTCTGCTCAGTATCCTGTCATAAAATCTAAATATCTAAATCAGGCCTTTTTTTTTCTCCTTATGTTGATAGAACACCTGAAGATTTCACTCTGTACTGTCAGAGTACATGTTTACTTAAAGTACAACTTTACAAATATGAGCAGAAAAGGAGTCAGCATTTAGAAAAAATAGTTGGTTGTAGCTGTAACACTAAAAGACTAAATGTGGAAGCTTGTACTTCAAGGTGTAGTGCAGCCTTCAGCACTAGTTTACTCTCACAAGAAATTACTTAATTCCTTCTGTCATTAACCATTAAAACTCCAGCAGCTCTCCCTGAGGTCTGTCTCTGCTCTCATCAGCATTTTCCCAGCAGTGGTAGTGTGTAGCTCTGTGGGTTAAACTGTGATGGATAGTTACCCTTTAGGTCTACGGAGGTTTTCCAGGCATTTCTATCCCCTCCAGGAGGTTTACAATCCAGCCACTAAATGTAGTTTTATTCAGAGACTCTATCTGGTAAATCCACAATGATCCATGATAACAGCATTATTTATCACATTTCACCATAAAAACATCACCATCACTACTATGTTGCTAAGAGACCTCTATTTAGACCTGGACATGATGATGAAGCCACATCCTGTCAGACTTTCCACCAATCAGAGAGCTTAGATTGACGGTAACGTCCAATCAGGAGCAGCCAAAGATCAACCAGTGAGCAGAAAGTTCTATGTGTGTGTGAAAAGAAGAAAAATAATGCTCCTCTATGGCTGGAATAAAGCCAAGAAGACGTTTCTGATGCACGGTGGCGCCACAAAGCAGCTGAGCTGGAGTTGGTTTAGTGAGGATAGCAGGTAAATAGTAGCAGGAATAACTGGAAATGAGGAAAAAGTGGAAACATGGAAATAGTTTCTGTTGTGTGTTTGTTTCAGTAACAATATTTTTTCTCCTGAAAGCCAAAACTTGAGAGAACGATGAGATGAGAAAAGGTTTGGTCACTGTTGATCTGTGTGTTATTTCTACAAAGTTCTGTTATGAAATGAACAAAAAAGACAGCCAGACCATAAATAGCAAAAATGAAGGAGTTTAAAGGGTTAAATTAGTCAAATATTCCAAAAATGAGGTGATGACATCCATCAGCGTGAATCTACAAAAATGAGAGACAGCATCAACAAACACAGATGTGGCAGACAACAAGGAAACGGAGACAGGGGCGATATTCACATTATTTTCAGTTCAGTCCCGTTTCAGTCCAAACTTGTGGCAAAAGATCCTGCTCGCCGCTCAGTGGAAGGAGTCCTTCAGCAGCCAACCCGCATAAACAAGCTGCCGACCCACCTTAACAAGCAGTCGACACGCCTAAACAAGCCGCCGACCCACCTAAACAAGCCGCCAACACGCCTAAACAAGCAGCCAACACGCCTAAACAAGCCGCCGACCCACCTAAACAAGCCGCCGACCCACCTAAACAAGCCGCCAACACGCCTAAACAAGCCGCCAACATGCCTAAACAAGCAGCCGACCCACCTAAACAAGCAGCCAACACGCCTAAACAAGCAGCCAACACGCCTAAACAAGCCGCTGACCCACCTAAACAAGCCACCCACCCACCTAAACAAGCCGCCAACATGCCTAAACAAGCCGCCAACATGCCTAAACAAGCAGCCGACCCACCTAAACAAGCCGCCAACACGCCTAAACAAGCCGCCAACATGCCTAAACAAGCAGCCAACCCACCTAAACAAGCAGCCAACACGCCTAAACAAGCCGCCAACATGCCTAAACAAGCCGCTGACCCACCTAAACAAGCAGCCAACACGCCTAAACAAGCCGCCGACCCACCTAAACAAGCAGGCAACACGCCTAAACAAGCCGCCGACCCACCTAAACAAGCAGCCAACACGCCTAAACAAGCCGCCAACATGCCTAAACAAGCAGCCAACCCACCTAAACAAGCAGCCAACACGCCTAAACAAGCCGCTGACCCACCTAAACAAGCCGCCGACCCACCTAAACAAGCCGCCAACACGCCTAAACAAGCAGCCAACACGCCTAAACAAGCCGCCAACACGCCTAAACAAGCAGCCAACACGCCTAAACAAGCCGCTGACCCACCTAAACAAGCCGCCGACCCACCTAAACAAGCCGCCAACACGCCTAAACAAGCCGCCAACATGCCTAAACAAGCAGCCGACCCACCTAAACAAGCAGCCGACCCACCTAAACAAGCAGCCAACACACCTAAACAAGCAGCCAACACGCCTAAACAAGCCGCTGACCCACCTAAACAAGCCACCGACCCACCTAAACAAGCCGCCAACATGCCTAAACAAGCCGCCAACATGCCTAAACAAGCAGCCGACCCACCTAAACAAGCCGCCAACACGCCTAAACAAGCCGCCAACATGCCTAAACAAGCAGCCGACCCACCTAAACAAGCAGCCAACACGCCTAAACAAGCCGCCAACATGCCTAAACAAGCCGCTGACCCACCTAAACAAGCAGCCAACACGCCTAAACAAGCCGCCAACACGCCTAAACAAGCCGCCGACCCACCTAAACAAGCAGCCAACACGCCTAAACAAGCCGCCAACATGCCTAAACAAGCAGCCAACCCACCTAAACAAGCAGCCAACACGCCTAAACAAGCCGCCGACCCACCTAAACAAGCAGCCAACACGCCTAAACAAGCCGCCGACCCACCTAAACAAGCAGCCAACACGCCTAAACAAGCAGCCAACACGCCTAAACAAGCCGCCGACCCACCTAAACAAGCAGCCAACACGCCTAAACAAGCCGCCAACATGCCTAAACAAGCTAAGCTTTTTTTCAACATTTCCTGGTGCGCAGCAGCCAGTAAGACAGAAATGAACAAGCTTGCAGGGTTCATTGTAGGAGACATGCCCCCTGTTGACTATTGAATCGCCCAGGTTTAGAAAAATATTAGATAAAATGATGAGACAAGTGTGGCCATTTCTTCCCACAGACGGATGTGGTTCTTTTGGTTTTAAAGCCATTTTGTTTACAATATACAGTAAACACTATGCAGACAGGCAGTGATGATTCGGCTATGATGTTTGTCCATGTCACTTAACACTTGACAGTAATAAATAAAACCACATAAATGCATCACATGAGCAGCATCATACGTAAGGATACAAGTTTCATACAACTCCAACTCCAGAAAAGTTGGGGCGTTCTTTAAATGTTAACAAAATTTGAAAAATAAAAGACCTTCAAGTCACATGAGCCAATATTTTATTCACATTGGAACATTTATAGCAAAGCAAATGTCTAAACTGAGAAATTTGACTATTTCATGCACAAATTGAGCTCATGTCAAATGTGATGCTTCCGCCGGGTCTCAGAGAAGTTAGGAGGGGGATGGGGACGTATTTTTACGTTGTAGCATGTCCTCTTTTCAGAACAGTTTGAAGGACTCTTCTCCTGTGAAGCCATGCTGCTGTGATGGATGCAGGATGTGTTTCAGCATCGTCTTGCTGAAATCTGCAAGGCCTTCCCTGAAAGAGACGTTGTCTGGATGGAGCAGATGTTGCTCTAAAACCTCCATGTACTTTTCAGCATTGATGGAGCTTCACAGATGTGGAAGCTGCCCACGCCATAGGCACTAATGCAGCCCCATCCCATCAGAGATGCAGGGAATGATGCTAGGAACGGTGCAGAGAAAGGTGCTGGGAACGATGCAGGCAACGATAAAAGGAACAATCTTGGAAATGATGCAGGAAGAGGTGCTGGGAATAATCCTGGGAATGGTGCTGGGAATTATGCAGGAAGAGGTGCTGGGAATAATCCTGGGAATGGTGCTGGGAATGATGCAGGAAGAGGTGCTGGGAATAATCCTGGGAATGGTGCTGGGAATGATGCAGGAAGAGGTGCTGGGAGAGGTGCAGTCCAGAAAGTCCAACCCAGTTTTTCAGCGGGTCTAGTAAGATGTTATGGTCAGAGACTTTGCCCGATCTAATTTAAACATGTTCCCCTACCTGACAAACAAAACTACAGTAGAAAGCATTCTGGACATAAACCCACTTGGGAGAGGTGTAGTCACCCGAATATATTACGCAATTTCCAGATTGATTATCTATAATCATGGGGGGAGGATTTAAAATGGTATCTAAGCGAAAATCGCTGGGATCTGATCCTGGACAGGGTCCACTCTTCTTCTATCTGCAGGGTTACAATTCACAATTCCCCACCACTGATACTCCACTAAAGAGAGATTAGCCAGAATATATGCTGATGTGAACCTGATGTGTGCAGGGTGTAAAAATTTAACAGGGACACTTAGTCACACTTTTTGGACTTGGCCCAGACTCTGAATACTGGGGAGAAATATTTACAATTCTTTCAGGGGCATTCAAAATTTCTTCACCTCAGTCTCCACGGATAGTATTATTCAGAGTGGCCCCTGAGGAGGCTGATCTTCCAAAATATAAATTAAATGCATTAGTTTTTGCATGTTGGAGTGCAAGAAGGTTAATTGTCCTTAGGTGGAAAGGTGAGAGAACCACCACCCACAGTCACTGGATTGATGAGCTAATGCAGTTTTTGTGTCTGGAGTAAATCAGATCCACTCTGAGAGGTTCAGTAGGCAGATTCTACGAGCCTGCAGCCATTCATGTCAGCTGTGGAAAACTCCAAATTAGATTTAACAGATTGAGGAGAACTGCAGAGAGTAGGAAGTCATACTAGGATATGGTGATACAGCTTTCATTCATTCATTCATTGTTTCTCTGTCGGGGTGGGGGAGGGGAGTTCAGCGTGTTTGATTTACTATGTTCGACATGTTGGTCGAACAATTGTAACAAAAATCAAGAGTCTTTAAAAAAAACCTGTTATTTATTGTCAGGCAGTTGTGTGGCGGTTGAAAGACAGCTTTTTTTTCTTTTTCAGCATTTTTTTGGGTAAATGAGTTAATAAAGGAAGCTTCCTTACTTCAGAACGTGCCCATCACCTGCTCTCTCTCCGTTAGGAACCCCCCGAAGAGAAGAGGATGCTTCCTTGTTTTCTTCTGCTCTTGGCACCAGGACGGTACGGTGACTCACATCCCAGGCGGTGGGACAATCTGTCCCTGAAGCGTCTTTGACCCGACATAAAGTACATTCTACTCGCAGGCCCTCATTCTTTTTATAGTCCCGTTCATACCTGGAGTTGAATCGGTGATTTTTTTCTTCTAGATGAAGCGCTTTTGAATGTCCTGGTTAATTTTAGATTTTCAGATTTTCAGTGAGATCCATACAAACAGCTCTCCTCCTTCAGGAGATGTTATATCAATGTTAGTAAAGTGGTAATAAGAGGAATTCCTGGGCTTTCATCTTAAACTGGGTTCATCACCTCACTAGGTTGAAGCTGGTGTGAGTCAGGATGATGTTGCTCACCATGTCCCCTCGTGCTGTAAATTATAGACCCAACCTGTAGAAAGCGTGGCATGTTACCTCTTTACCCTCTTGCGGCCTCATGCATACGTGAGCAGACGTTGACTGTTGATAATAAATGAGCAGATTTATAACCTTCCAGAGATCCGTGTTCAGCAGAGGGCTCAGAATGGAACATTGTGTTGACAGGACCGCGGGCTCTCTCTGGCATGCCGACGTAGTTACCACTCTGCCTCTGTCAGGCGATGATTTATTCACAGCTCGCTGGCAGCTCCAGCCTCCATCCATCTGCCTCGTCCTGCAGAGATGGATGAGCTCGGCGGCTGAAGCAAGAAGGAGTTTATTCAGATGTTGGATGAATAAAACCTGAAAATACTAAAAACACAAGCGGCCGAACACCAGCGCTCACTGTGATTTCCCGTCTTTGTTTGTCCAGGTGTGTTTCATCGGCAGAAGCAACGTGGGCAAGTCATCGCTCATCAAAGCTCTGTTTTCTCTGACTCCTGAGGTGGAAGTCCGAGTCTCCAAAACTCCAGTGAGTAGTCCCATCAGTGCCCGTACGTCTGCTTTGGACATGGCTTCCCTCTGCATGTGTGTAATTTTGTGTGTGTGAGACTGAATTAGTGTGTGTGTGTGCAACCGTGCAGATGAGAGATTCAGTGTCACCTGAATAGTAGACGATAAACAACATATCAGATGTTGAAACTGAGACTTTTTTACTCTTTCATGGAAAATCAGAGCTGATAGTGAATCTGATGCAGCAACACGTCTGGAAAAGGTTGGAACAGGAGCAACAAAAGGCTGGAAAAGTACCTGGTACAAACCAGAAACACCTGGAGGAGCATTGGACAACTAATCAGGTTACCTGGCAACAGGTCAGTAACATGACTGGGTATAAGAGGAGCATTTCAGAGAGGCAGAGTCTCTCAGACGGAAAGACGGACAAAGGTTCACCAATCTGAGACAAACTGGCTTTGAAGCTCCACCATCTACAGTGTAGAATATCATCAGAAGATTCAGAGAATCAGGAGGAATCTCTGTATGCATGGGACAAGGCTGGATGCTGGTGATGTTCTGCATTAAAAGCAGACATGATTCTCTACTGGAAACCACTGCATGGACTCAGGAAGACTTCCAGAAACCACTGTCTGTGGACACAGTTCACCATGAAACCCACAAATGCAGGTTAAAGCTCCATCATGCAGAGAAGAAGCCAGATGTGAACAGGATCCAGAACCAGCTTCTTCCGTCTTCTCTGGACCAAAGCTCATTTAAAATGGTCTGAGGCAAAGTGGAAACCTGGATGAAGATGTGAACTAGTTTGTGGAAAGCATGGACGGCGTGTCCTGCAGACTAAAGAGGAGAGGGAGCATCCAGCTTGTTATCAGTGGACAGGTGAAAAGCTGCATCTCTGATGGGATGGGGCTGCATTAGTGCCTATGGCGTGGGCAGCTTCCACATCTGTGAAGCTCCATCAGTGCTGAAAAGTACATGGAGGTTTTAGAGCAACATCTGCTCCCATCCAGACAACGTCTCTTTCAAGGAAGGCCTTGCAGATTTCAGCAAGACGATGCTGAACCACATCCTGCATCCATCACAGCAGCATGGCTTCACAGGAGAAGAGTCCGGCTGCTGAACTGGCCTGCCTGCAGTCCAGACCTTTCACCAGTACACAACATCTGGAGCTTCATGGAAGCAGAAATCCAGCAACCAAGGTCAACTAGATTAGAAAACATGTTACCGTGGTTACATACTTAGAAATAGTGATGTAAAGTTTGTTTTTTTAGGGTTGAGTTCATGTTAAAAACATACTAACTTCTCCATAAGTTAGACTGTGACATCATTCTGGAAAAGATGATTTATAATGACTGATTAGATGCATGCTTCTCTGATGTTTCTGGATGTCTCAGAACTTCTGAACCCAGTAAGAATGGAGGTAACTGAGCCTTCATGATACCTGAATACAACTTACAGAACACTCAGACTGTCCTAAACTTAATCTACAAGCCTACATCTTCCCTCCCTCCTCTGGCCATAGTGGAATGTGTGTTTGCAGGCTGTTCGATGTTCCACATCTTTAACCAGCTAAGCTGAGAGATGAGTCGCAGTGGATTTAGCTGCAGGAGGTTTTAAATATTCTTTAGTGAAGTCATTAGTGGTGAATTATTACAGTAAGAATTGATCATGACTGAAGCTGAGTTGGATCCACAGCAGCTGTTTAACACATCAGTTTCAGTCTGGGTCCACATCTCTAGGATGCATTCTGCTGCACAGCTGGGAACAGAAGACGGGTTACAGATCGCTGAAGGGTTTTAATATTTAACCGTAGACCCGATGGTTCCCACAGATTTTCTGTTATTGGCTCGTCTGCCTGGAGAATAAAAGTGTATTAAATGTCATCATCTGTGGCGGTAAAGTGTTTGAGAGGAGGCAGCTGTTCATGTTTTATATAGAAATATGATCATAATGAAGATGTTTCAGAGGGCGGGCAGCGATGTTAGAACTGCTGCAGAGATGAGATAAAAACGTGTTTCATGTCACGTGAAGCTGCAGGTTGCTGATGTGTTGGATGTTTGTCGTCTTCATGTTGAATTTGACCAAAGTTCACACACACACCTCCTGTGTTTCAGTGGTCCACACACCAACTAAACAGACCATCTGACCAACATATTAAAACTGTTTAAAACTTCATTTTTCTCCTCAGGGTCACACAAAGAAGATGAACTTCTTCAGAGTGGGCCGAGCTTTCACGATCGTGGACATGCCGGGTTACGGACACAGAGCTCCCAGAGACTTTGTTGACATGGTGGAGCCGTATCTTTACACCAGGAAAAAGTAGGTCCTTCCTTTCAGTTTGTGTTGTTGGTTCACAGTGTTTTATGATTCAGTCTGGAAAACAGAGCAGCTGGTTTCAAGTAAAACCCTAACCCTCCACTTTATCAGGACCTCCTTCTAGTACCGGGTCGGACCTTTTTAATCCTGGTGTGATAGATGAAGCAGGTGGTGGAAACCTTCCTCAGAGGTTTTCTCCATATTAACATGACAGCATCACACAGTTGCTGCAGGTTTGTCGGCTGCATCCATGGTGAGAATCTCCCGTTCCACCACATCCCAAAGCTGCTCTACTGGACTGAGATCTGGTGGCTGTGGAGGCCGTTGGAGTCCAGTGAACTCATCGTCATGTTCTAGAAAGCAGGTGGAGATGATCTGAGCTTTGTGACATGGTGCATTATCCTGCTGGAAGTAGCATCAGAAGATGCTCCACTGTGGTCATAAAGGGATGGACATGGTCAGCAACAATACTCAGGTAGGCTGTGCTGGTTAAACCAGGCCACGTTGGTACTAAGGGGGCCAAAGTGGACCAAGAAAATCTCCCCCCACCATGACACCAGCAGCCTGAAGCGTTGATCCAAGGCAGGATGGATCCATGAGAGCTCCTGAGAGCTGCATTTATCTGAAATGATTAACAGGAACATTAACAATTCTCTCTGTTTGCTATAATTTAAAAACTTACTAATCCTCCTATACAGATAAGCCCTGAGCTCCTTTCCACTGAGAAATAAAACCAATTTGCCAACTTTTTTAGCCAAAAAATTAAAACAATTAGGCAAAATATTAATTCCACACAGTCACACAAGAAAAGTAGTCTGTGTTAAAACCCGGAAATATTTCTGCTAATTCAAAATTTATTAGGGTCAATTTAAAAAATCCTACAAGAAACAGTTTGGCATTTGAAATCAACAACATGCACTCTGGACATGATACCATCCGACTTTTTAAAACCAGTTTTTACCTCAGTAGAAAGTGGTCTCCTACTGATAGTTAACAGCTCACTGGCATCAGGCACTTTTCCCAAGTCACTAAAGATAGCTGCTATTAAGCCTCCTAAAGAAAAGGACTCTAGACGCCTCTATAATGAACAACTATAGACCGTCTCTAACCTCTTTTATTTCCAAGATTATTGAAAAAGTTGTATTTCACCAGCTTCATGACTTTTTAAATGAAAGTGGAAACTTGATAAATTTCAGTCCGGCTTCCGACCTCATCACAGCCCTGAAACAGCTCTGGTCTAGTATCAGACCTGGTTCTGTTCTAGTATCAGTTCTGATCTAGTATCGGTCCTTGTTCTGGTCTAGTATCAGTCCTGGTTCTGGTCTAGTATCGGTTCTGGTCTAGTATCGGTCCTGGTTCTGGTCTAGTATCGGTCCTGGTTCTGGTCTAGTATTGGTTCTGGTCTAGTATCACTTCTGGTCTAGTATCGGTCCTTGTTCTGGTCTAGTATCAGTCCTGGTTCTGGTCTAGTATCGGTCCTGGTTCTGGTCTAGTATCGGTTCTGGTCTAGTATCAGACCTGGTTCTGGTCTAGTATCACTTCTGGTCTAGTATCGGTCCTTGTTCTGGTCTAGTATCAGTCCTGGTTCTGGTCTAGTATCGGTCCTGGTTCTGGTCTAGTATCGGTTCTGGTCTAGTATCAGACCTGGTTCTGGTCTAGTATCGGTTCTGGTCTAGTATCGGTCCTTGTTCTGGTCTAGTATTGGTTCTGGTCTAGTATCGGTCCTTGTTCTGGTCTAGTATCGGTTCTGGTCTAGTATCGGTCCTGGTTCTGGTCTACTATCAGTCCTGGTTCTGGTCAAGTATCAGACCTGGTTCTGGTCTAGTATCGGTTCTGGTCTAGTATCAGACCTGGTTCTGGTCTAGTATCGGTTGTGGTCTAGTATCGGTCCTTGTTCTGGTCTAGTATCGGTTCTGGTCTAGTATCGGTCCTTGTTCTGGTCTAGTATTGGTTCTGGTCTAGTATCGGTCCTGGTTCTGGTCTAGTATCAGTCCTGGTTCTGGTCTAGTATCGGTCCTGGTTCTGGTCTAGTATCGGTCCTTGTTCTGGTCTAGTATCGGTTCTGGTCTAGTATCAGACCTCGTTCTGATCTAGTATCGGTCATAGTCCTGGTCTAGTATCGGTTCTGGTCTAGTATCAGACCTGGTTCTGATCTAGTATCGGTCCTGGTTCTGGTCAAGTATCGGTTCTGGTCTAGTATCGGTCCTTGTTCTGGTCTAGTATCGGTTCTGGTCTAATATAGGTCCTGGTTCTGGGCAGTATCAGTCCTGGTTCTGGTCAAGTATCAGACCTGGTTCTGGTCTAGTATCGGTTCCTGGTCTAGTATCGGTTCTGGTTCTGCTGGATCTCAGTGCTTGTTTGATACTGTAGATCACAGAATCCTGGAAAACTGGGTTGGACTTTCTGGAGCGGTTCTGGTCTTTAACTGGTCCAGCTCCTGTTTGGAAGGCTTTTGTTTTATGTAAAGTACTTTGAATTGTACTTGTAGCTGAACGGGAACATTTAGCTGGACCAGGAAAGGGCCTTTGGGGGATACCTGGCGTCCGGGGGGATGAAGAGGAGGACAGTCCTATGATCTAAATAGATCATAAAGAGGTGAGCTACTCCAGAGTGGTTCCTTCTATCTCGACAGGGTGGTCCAGCCTAGAGAGGACGATGCTGGGGTCAACAGTCTGAAACTTAGATCATTAAAAACCTGCAAAGATGCTGATTCAGCTCTGTGAAGTTTTTAAAGCCAGTCTGGGAATTTAAGGCAGACCGGGTTTGTTAAACCTGTGGATGAGCAGCATCTTCAGCATCATCTCATCCAGACGGCTGCTCGGACTCTGAAAACAGCTGATCTGTTGTGTTTCAGTCTGGTGAGGACGTTCCTGCTGGTCGATGGCAGCGTTGGTCTTCAGAAAGCCGACCTGATCGCCCTGGAGATGTGCGAGGAGATCAGATGTCCGTATGTGGTAGGAAACCTTCATCTCTAAACATCATTTCCATTTAGAACTACATCAGAGAAGCCAACCATCACCCACTGATCAAATGAAGATAAATTTCCAGCTGATTGCGTAGAAAAGACAGTTTTTACCTTCACCGGTCGACATGAATGTGCTGTAGACTGAAACCATATCACATGTAAGAATGTTATCAGTCTACAGACCGGAGAAGTCCTGACATTTATGCTTTTCACTCTACAGCAATTAAAGATTCTCCTCAGAGATCCATTAAAACAGGTCAAGCAGAACGAATCCTGTCTCCATGCTGACGGAGACGGGGTTCTCCTGAATCCTCATCCTCACGTCCACTCCGGATTAAAGCTGAACGCTCACCTCCTGCCAGTGAAAACCTAGAAACGACATTATAATGAAGCGCTGCTCTCTCTGCAGTCAGGTTTCAATGCTGTTCGGTTATTGAACATATAACACACTGCCTCTAAGAAAAATTCAGAAGTAAAAGGAGAGTGATGAGTTTATCTGGTGGCAGCAAGTCCTTAAATCCCAGAATTACTCCTGCCAGCAGATGTCAGTACAAGCCTTAATAGCTTCTGTTTGCTCCTTTAACACAATCTACTCCAAGAAAAAACCCACCTAGTTTAGAAAAGCCCTGAGTTACCACGGTGACGGAAAACCTCAGTATGATTGCTCAGAGGATGTGAGTGGGAAGCAGAGACAAAAAGACATTTGGCCAGAAGTTTTCCTCCTTTTCTCCTCTAACCCCACGAGGATCAGAGCCACAGGACAGAAGTCTCCTACTGAAGGTTCAGTACGGTTTCATTTGTACCACCAGAAGGATAAAAAACTGATCTTACTGGATCCGTTTTTAGTGTCATCCCAACCACTGATCTCATGATTAACTGGTAATAATCTGCAGGCTGTTTTAGTTGCTGTTTGATGGTTAATGTGTGTGTTAAGTTTAATTAAAACTAAGTGTGAATATCTGTGTAAAAATGTCTTCTTTTTTTTTTGTTTAGATTGTGGTGACCAAGATCGACAGATGCAGGCCTGGAGTTCTGCTGATGAACCTGCTGAAGCTCCAGGATGTGGTGAGAACTGAGACCACCAGCTGCTTCCCCCAGCCGTTCCTCATCAGGTGACAGGAAACACCCGCACTGTCAACAGATTCATCGTGTCCGTGCAGTCTAGCTATCCAGGTCATACGGTGCATGTTTGTACTGATCTCACATGTCCCAGCGGTCTGTGGAGACCAGGATTATACACAGAGCCCAGGTCGTTGTGGAGATACATTTCAGACGAGAGGCAGAGAAAATGCAGGCTTTGTAATGAAGAAGTTAATGATGATACAGACCCATGTTAGAAATAAAAAAACTGCTCTATTGATTCTAAAATATATCGGAGCATCGTGGTTTCATCATTTAACGTCACTGTTTTGCTGCTGAAGGAGTCGAGCGACTGGCTGTCTGATAGAGATCCTCCTTTCTTTCTCTCTGCCTCAGCTCTGTCCATTACTGGGGGATTTACCTGCTCAGGTGCTTCATCGCTCATGTAACAGGAAGCATCCGATTGAAAGACACCTCTAAGAGCTGATGACGGTCTGGTCTGGATCAGTGAGGACAACCTGGACAAAGCATCCGTTAATTAAAACTAATAAGTTAAAAGAGTTTAACCGTAAAGACTTCTGTGTGTCTTTAAAAGAAAACTGTCTGAGAGGTGTTTGGTAAGCATCGGCACCACACAGGTAAGAGAGAAGGTCCGGGACTTCAGGAGGAAAGCCATCGTGTGGCGTCCATGTATGTGAGGACATGTCCTGAACTGAGACTCTGCTTCCTCAGTGTTTATGGGGAGGAAGCTGCTGCTGGTTTACAGATCAGAGCATCCTTTCTCACTGCATCTCTGTGTGGTGTTCAGGGCCCTGGAAAAAGTCAGAAACCTACCTGCCCCCTCAGGTAGACGCCACCACATCGCGACCCCTCCCATCCCAGCCATCCTGTCCTTCACCTGCTGCATCCCAGACAGTTTCCACCCGTCTGCTTTCATTAAAATAAAAGATGAGTTTACATCAGCTCAAACTGGAACTTTACCACTTTTTCATTGTTTGTTCAATTAGACTTTTTTAAATTTTCAACATTTAGATTCTGTTTTCTGCCCTTTGTGTGTAAATATGCATCAGTTTTGTTGCATTTCCATACGCAGCAACGACAAAGGCCCAAAGTCAGTGCAAATTTTATTAAAAGATAGTTTATTCACACACAGAGGACATTTATTTAGTTACCCGAGAGAAGCTGCTTAAAGCTTAAATATGGGTGCACACACACCCAGTCCAGTTGTAATGGTTTAAAAACAAGAAAACAGGGAGGAAGAACAGAAGACGACATTTCCCACTCAAAGGAGCAGAAACCTTGTGAGACTGAAGGAAAGACTGGACTCTGACCATTAGTTCAGTAAAACAGCGGAGCTTGGAAACCAGTCTGAGCCTGGAAGACGTTCGCATTCATTCTAATGAGAAAGGACTGAGGCTCATTCTGATGTCGCAGGTCATTTAGATCAGTTTAAACTCGTCATGCATCATGACTGCAGTCAGACCACCCATCAGAGTCTACTCAGTAACAAGAGTTCATGTAAACATAATTGGAGAAACTACAACTCCGTTCAAACACGACTATGTATAAGATCAGCTAAGATTCACAGGCGAGACAGATTAAACAAACAAACTTCTGCAAAATAAAAAAATGTTAAAACGAGAGAAAAGTTGAAAATGCATTATCAAGCAAACGAAGCAGTAAAATAAAGTTAAATGATGCAAGTCTGACTCAGAGTGAAATATGGATTGAACCCAGTAAAAAAGGAAATCATATTAGTGTAGCTAAAATAAATGACCTGCTGCAGAGAAGTTCTCATCCACCATGTTTTTTATGTCGCTACGGTGAGTTCGCTGCATGGTTTGTAGGATTATCAAACTTTAGTACTGTAGATAAGTGATTATACAACAGTGTTGAATAACAAGTAAAAAAACCATGACGATAAACCACAAGATAAAGGTGAGATAAACCCCCCAGTCCGCCAGAAAACAGCCCAGTTTTTGGAATTATTTTGGAGCCTGATTTGTTAGATCAATAATTTCTGTAAAATATACCAAATGTTTGTATTTCCAGATATTCTGAAGGAGGGAGTTGCTGCTTTGTCCTCAGAAAGAAGAAAAAGCTAAAATGACCTTTTTTTCTGCTGGTGCAGGATGTTAGAGCGGTTCTGACTTCCTCATCTTTTCCTTGCTGGTTTCTACTTTTAATTAAGTATTTTTACAAGTATTTTTTCTCCTCCTCCATCACCACCGAGTTGGTCGTGAAAAAACAAGGACACCCTATGAAAGCCTGGACACTTTGCTTCAATTTTGGACATGTGGATATTTAATGTCAATTTTAACAACACAGATGAAAGAAATATAAACAAAACTGAAGGAAAGCCTTCAAGATCTTCAAAATTTAGTTCTGTAAAAATACATATTCTGAGGAAAAAGTTAGGACACCCCCACATTTGTTCCCACTTAAAATGGCTCAACTCACACACAGGTGTACCACACCAGGTGCACTTGATTAGAAGATGGCTACTCAGCATTGTGAATGAGGCTTTCTCTGTTTACCTGTGAAGCATGGAGGTGGAAGTGTCATGGTTTGGGGCTGCTTTGCTGCAACAGACCCTGAAAAGCTCTCAATCATAGAATCCACCCTGGATTCTACTGTGTATCACAGGGTGCTTGAAGAGAATGTGAGATTAAAGCTGAGGCGGAACTGGACCCTGCAACACGACGATGACCCAAAACATACCAGTAAATCCACCAAGGACTGGCTCAAGACTAAGATATGGAGAGTCCTGGAATGTCTGGGTCAAAACCCAGATCTTAATCCCGTTGAGATGTTATGGGGTGATTTAAAACGAGCTCTTCGAGGAGTGGGGCAAACCGATGTCAGAGACGGGTAGATGGCTACAAGAAGCGTCTCACTGCAGTGTTTCTGTTCGGGGGTAGGGTGCCCTGTTTCCTCAGAATATGCGTTTTTGTAGAATTACATTTTAAAGACGATCTTAAAGGTCCTCAGTTTTAATTTAGTCATATCACTTTCTCTCAGTGTTGTTAAAATTGAAATTAAATATCGACATGTCCAAAACTGTTGCAAAATGCCCAGGCTTTCATAGGGTGTCCTCGTTTTTTACACGGATCTATGGAACTCTGCGCTTAGCTTAGCGGTACTCAGACTTTTTTCCAGGTTGTACCCCTGTCCAGACCTGAACCAGGGGTGTCAATTTACATCTTAGTCCAGGTTCCACATTGAGAACAATCTGGTCTCCAGTAATGATATAAAGAAATAATTTAGTTTTAGTACAAAGAAGTACTAGTACATTATCAAGATGTTTATCTATGATCCAACCATCTATTTATACTAGTAAATCATCAAGTACTAGTACTACTAATGTACTATCTATACTACCATGTATAATTTGTGTATTAGGGCAGGAGTGCCCGAGTCCATCCCAAGATCTACTATCCTGGAACTTTTAGATGCATCCCTGCTCCAACACACCTGAGTCAAAGCAACGTCTCGTTACCAGGCCTGTGCAGAGCTGAGTGACGTGCGGATGAGGGAATCCATCCGTTTGATTCTGGTGTGTTGGAGAAGGGATACTTCTAAAAGTTGCAGGATAGTAGATCTCAGGGACGGACTTGGGCACCCCTGCGTTAGGGTATTATACCATCATTATACCAACCAGTTACGCAGCAGCTTCGTTGTGGCATGGCTGCCCTCATAATACATGTATGTATATGCGAGCGGGCAGTAGCTGCATTGGCAGCCATCAAACTGTCTTCACAAATTTTCTAGTTTGTTGCATTACATTCCAAAAAGTTGGGACACTTTTGTAAATCACTGTTCCCCAGCACACAGAGATTCCTCTGAATCTGTAGATGATATTCTACACTGTAGATGGAGGATCTTCAAAGTCTGAGGAACATTTTTCTGAAATTATTCCACAGTTTTAGATCAGTTTGTCTCAGATTGGTGAAGCTCTGTCCGTCTTTCCATCTGAGAGACTCTGCCTCTCTGAAATGCTCCTTTTATACCAGTCATGTTACTGACCTGCTGCCAAGTAACCTGGTTAGTTGTCAAATGCTCCTCCAGGTGTTTCTGGTTTGTACCAGGTACTTTTCCAGCCTTTTGTTGCTGCTGTTCCAACTTTTTCCAGACGTGTTGCTGCATCAGATTCACTATCAGCTCATATTTTCATCACATGGTGAAATGTCTGTTTCATCATATGATGTGTTGGCGATCTTCTACTAGGAATAAAATATTACCTGATGGGATTTATAAATCATTGCATTTAGTTTTTATTTACATTTTACACAGACCCAACCTTTTTGGAGTTGTGGTTGTTTTAATGTTGCACCATGCATGATTTTTATGCTGTTTGTTGAGGCCTAGATCAGCCTTGTTGAAACGAAGCCAATGAATCCTAGTCACACCTGCTGCTTCAGTAATATTCTGACTTTTGTAAAAGGATGAAGCAGTTATAGTCTGTACTCTGAGGAAAAAAATTCAAGATCAAAGTTGTTCAGTAGCTAAAAATCAGCAGGTTTTTTTCTAACTCATTTTACGCACTGTTAGTAAGAATCAAAGAGTTGCATTGGTTGAATATTGATCATGTCTCTTCATGATCCAGCAGTTTATAGAATCTGCTTGGAGGTGGAAATTTAATGTCAAATTGTACAACAGATCAGCAAGCACTCAGCCATAAAGCTTTTTATTGATGCTACTCTCCAACAGGTCAAAGTCACACACTAAAAAGCTTCTTTCTTCTTCTCTCTGCCGTCCTCCTGTTACGTGATCCAAGCACTGATGATTTCCCAAAACGTTTTATCTTCATTTGCTTGTTTAACAGTGGAGCAGATGGTTATCTGGAGGCAGATCTCTTAAGATAGCAGCCATGACACGACACCAGCCTTCACACACTCATTAACACACATTGAGCAGAAGATCCTGCAGTCTTAAAGTTTACTGCATGGAATCAAAAAGATAAAAGCTGATAAGAATCAGTCTCCTATCCCCTTCCTCTTACCACCAACACACACCTTTCCTCTTTATGAGCTAGATGAATCAGAGCGTTCATCACTCCAACCTTCTGATAATAATTACACTCAACGTTAAAACTACAGTCACTGGTTCTTCATCTATTTCTGTAAAAACTAAACATGTTTTGTCTTAACTTGAAATCCAATCCATGTTTTTTGGATTGTTTCACCATGGCCCCAAAACAAACACATAAGTAAGAGTAAAATAAGTCAAATAAAATAAAAACGTCAAACTTTTCTGAACACAGCAGCAGTCCTTCATTTTCCTTCTGTCGGTCAATAGAAATAATTGTTATCATCATCATAATAAGGTGTCATAGCTATATCTTCCAGAGATGTTCACAGTCCTACTCACGTCTCAAGTCACTTAGTTGTAATGAGTAATCTGCCACCTGGTCTGCTTATAATATCCAAGGACAGTAAAATCCGTGCTCAGCCTTTCTCTACCAGCATTTAGTAACGGCTCTGATCTGTAGCTTACACTGACCGATGCTCCGTCCCTCCTCTGGAGGATTTCTTTGCTTTACTGAATTCAGAAAACCTGGAGATGAACATGGAAATTTATTCAGATTAAAAATGTTCTTAACATAATTTACCAAGAGTTTTTAATGTGAACCAAAATGCATCTGGAACCACTGCGAAATTAAAAATACTGATACTACAGTTCATAGCAGTTTTTCCTCAATGTAGAGAGGAGGGTCAATATGCTGCAGGATCCTGCAGGTTTAGATGTTTCCCTGCTGCAACAGACATGATCCACTTGACCCTTTAGTAATTTGAATCAGTCTTTTTTTAAAGGGCTTGCAATAACTCAGTGAGATGAGTACAGAAACTTTAAAAATGAATAAAAAAACTCAATATTTTAAATATTTTAGATCCAGGATTTGCAGGCCCAATAAACATTCCTTAAATTTCTAAATCAGCAACAGCTGTACTTTTCTAATGACCATACGCTTGGCGGCCGGGCCTTTGCCCATGGGGCCCGGTCGGGCTCAGCCCGAAAGGGTGACATGGGCCTCCCCTCCCGTGTGCTCACCACCTGCAGTAGGGGCCATAGGGGTTGGGTGCGGTATGAGCTGGGTGGCTGCCAGAGGTGGGGACCCTGGTGGTCTGATCCTCGGCTGCAAAAGCTAGCTCTAGGGATGTGGAATGTCACCTCTCTGGCGCGGAAGGAGCCTAAACTTGGGCTCTGGAACCACTGTCCTTGAGAGGGGCTGGACCCTCTTCCATTCTACCGGTGAGTTGCTTCCGGTGAGAGGCACCGAGCAGGTGTGGGCATGCTCATTGCCCCCCGACTTGGCGCCTGTATGTTAGGGTTTACCCCGGTGGAAGAAAGAATAGCCTCCCTCCGCCTTCGGGGGGTCAGGTCCTGACTGTTGTTTCTGCTTATGCTCCAAATAGCAGTTCAGAGTACCCACCCTTTTTGGAGTCCTTATGAGGGGGTGTTGGAGAGCACTCCTTTCGGGGACTCCCACATTCTGCTGGGGGACTTCAATGCTCATGTGGGCAATGACAGCGAGACCTGGAGGGGTGTGATTGGGAGGAACGGCCCCCCTAATCTAAATCCGAGTGGTGTTTTGTTGTTGGACTTCTGTGCTCGTCATGGACTGTCCATAACAAACACCTTGTTCAGGTATAAGAGTGTCCACATGGCACCAGGACCCTCTATGCCGCAGTTCGATGATCGACTTTGTAGTCGTGTCGTCGGACTTGCGGCCGCATGTTCTGGACACTCGGGTGAAGAGAGGAGCGGAGCTGTCAACTAATCACCACCTGGTGGTGAGTTGGCTCAGATGGTGGGGGAGGATGCCGGTCAGGCCTGGCAGACCCAAGCGTATTGTGAGGGTCTGCTGGGAACATCTGGCAGAGTCCCCTGTCAGAAAGAGTTTCAACTCCCATCTCCGACAGAGCTTCAACCATGTCCCTGGTGAGGTGGGAAACATTGAGTCCGAATGGGCTGTGTTCTGTGCCTTTATTGTCGAGGTGGCCAGCCACAGCTGTGGCCCTAAGGTCGTCGGTGCCTGTCGTGGTGGTAACCCCCGAACTCGTTGGTGGACACCAGCAGTAAGGGATGCCGTCAAGCTGAAGAAGGAGTCCTATCGGGCCTTTTGGCCTGTGGGACTCCAGAGGGAGCTGATGGGTATCGGTGGGCTAAGCAGAGCACAGCTTCGGCGGTCGCTAACTCAACTCAACTCAACTGAACTTTATTTATATAGCCCTTTAAAACAACCACAGCTGAAACAAAGTGCTGTACATAAATGGACAAAGCAACACAAAGTACAAAAATCAACCAGGAAATAAATAATATCATAAAATATAATAAAATAATTGTTCATTGTTTTAAAAAACGGTTTTAAAACAATAAGCAATTTTAAAAGAACAAATATAAACAAATAAAACCAATAAGTAAAACAAACCACTGCACACTAAAACAGGAACAGTCTCACACTGGGCTGAAAGCCAAAGAATAAAAATGGGTTTTAAGATGAGTTTTAAAAATAGACAATGAAGAAGCTTGTCTAATGTGGAGAGGGAGCTCATTCCACAGTTTTGGACCAGTGACTGAAAAAGCTCGATCCCCCCTGAGCTTCCGTTTGGACCTCGGTACGTCCAGGAGCAGCAGGTCAGCTGACCTGAGGCACCGAGCAGGAGCATAGGGATGGAGTAGCTCATAGAGGTAAGGAGGCGCCAGACCATTTAAAGATTTAAAAACAAATAAAAGAATCTTAAAATGAACTCTGTAGTGCACTGGCAGCCAGTGAAGTGAGGCCAGGATGGGGGTTATGTGCTCCCTCTTATGTACTCCAGCTAGGAGGCGTGCAGCTGCATTTTGCACCAACTGGAGACGTGCGAGGGAGGACTGGCTAACCCCGAAATAAAGAGCATTACAATAATCCAGCCGAGATGTAATGAAGGCACGGATTACTGTTTCAAAGTGTTGTTTATTAAGAAAAGATTTGACCTTAGCAAGCTGCCTGATGTGGAAAAAGCTGGACTTCACTACAGAGCTGATTTGACTATCCAGTTTAAAATCACTGTCCATCTTAAAACCCAAGTTTGAGACTGTTGGCTTTAAAAACCCTGCTAAGGCAAAAACTGGGACATGGAAGGAGTTTGGAGAGGCCATGGAGAATGACTTCCGGACGGCTTTGAGGAGATTGTGGTACACCATCCGGCAGCTCAGGAGGAGAAAGCAGTGCTCCATAAACACTGTGTACAGTGGGGATGGGGGGCTGCTGACCTCGACTCGGGACATTGTGAGGCGTTGGGGGGAATACTTCGAAGACCTTCTCAATCCCACGAACAGTTCTTCCGATGAGGAAGCAGAGTCTGGGGTAGCTGGTGCTGGCTCTCCCATCTCTGGGGCTGAGGTCACTGAGGTGGTTAAAAAGCTCCTCGGTGGCAAGGCCCCGGGGGTGGATGAGGTCCACCCAGAGTTCCTTTAGGCTCTAGATGCTGTAGGGCTGTCTTGGCTGACACGCCTCTTCAGCAATGCGTGGACATCGGGGACGGTTCCCCTGGACTGGCAGACTGGGGTGGTTGTCCCCCTCTTCAAAAAGGGGGACCGGAGGATGTGCTTCAACTACAGGGGGATCACACTCCTCAGCTTCCCTGGTAAGATCTATTCAGGGGTGCTTGAGAAGAGGGTCCGTCGGATAGTTGAACCTCGGATTGAGGAGGAACAGTGCGCTTTTAGTCCCGGTCGTGGAACAGTGGACCAGCTCTACACCCTCTTCAGGGTCTTTGAGGGGGCATGGGAGTTTGCCCAACCAATCTACATGTGCTTTGTGGACTTGGAGAAGCCATTCGACCTTTTCCCCCGGGGACTCTTGTGGGGGGGTACTCCGGGAGTATGGGGTGCCGGACCCGCTTGGACAAGCTGTCCAGTCCCTGTATGACCAGTGTCAGAGCTTGGTCCGCATTGCCGGCAGTAAATCAAAATCGTTTCCAGTACGGGTTAGACTCCGCCAAGGCTGCCCGTTGTCACCGATTCTGTTCATAACTTTTATGGATAGAATTTCTAGGCACAGCCGAGGTGTTGAGGGGATGCGGTTCGGTGGCCTCAGGATTGGGTCTCTGCTCTTTGCGGAGGATGTGGTTCTGTTGGCTTCATTGGGCCGTGATTTTCAGCTCTCACTGGAGCGATTCGCAGCCGAGTGTGAAGTGGCTGGGATGAGAATCAGCACCTCCAAGTCCGAGACCATGGTCCTCAGCCAGAAAAGGGTGGAGTGCTCTCTCCGGGTCTGCAATAGGGTCCTGCCCCAAGTGGAGGAGTTCACGTATCTCGGGGTCTTGTTCACAAGTGAGGGAAGGATGGAGCGGGAGACAGACGGATCGGTGCGGCGTCTGCAGTGATGCGGACTCTGCATCGGTCTGTCGTGGTGAATAAGAAGCTGAGCCAAAAGGCAAAGCTCTCGATTTACCGGTCGATCTACGTTCCTACCCTCACCTATGGCCACGAGCTGTGGGTAGTGACCGAAAGAACAAGATTGCGAATACAAGCGGCCGAAATGAGTTTTCTCCGCAGGGTGGCCGGGCTCTCCCTTAGAGGTAGGGTGAGAAGCTCGGAGATCCAGGAGGGGCTCAGAGTAGAGCCGCTGCTCCTCCACATCGAGAGGAACCAGATGAGGTGGCTCGGGCATCTGGTTAGGATGCCTCCTGGACGCCTCCCTGGTGAGGTGTTCCGGGGACGTCCCAACGGAAAGAGGCCCCGAGGAAGACCCAGGACACGCTGGACAGACTACATCTCTCGGCTGGTCTGGGAATGCCTCGGGATCCCTTCAGATGAGCTTGTCAATGTGGCCAGGGAGAAGGAAGTCTGGGTTTCCCTGCTTAGGCAGCTGCCCCCGTAACCCGACTCCGGACCCAACTCCCGTCCCCCCACCTAAAGGCGGAGGGAGGTTACCCTCTTGTTCACCAGGGTAAACCCCAACGTACAGGTGCCAAGTCAGGGGGCAATGAGTATGCCCACACCTGCTCACCTGATGATCTCACCAGGAGCAACTCCAAAATAGAAGAAGCTCCAGCCCCTCTCAAGGACAGTGTTTCCAGAACTCAAGCCATGCATTGAGGTGAGCCCAACACTATCTAGCTGGAACTGCTTAACCTCGTGCACCAGCTCAGGTTTTTTCCCTGCCAGAAAGGTGACGTTCCACTCCAGGGTCCCTGCCTTTGGCCGCCACCCAGCTCATACTGCATTGCACCTGACCCCTATGGCCCCTTCTGCAGGTGGTGAGCCCACAAGAGGGTATCAGGGAGTTACAGAAGTCCAGGTGTGAACAGGTAGAAGCTGCAGAACTTTTTTTAAGTCAGCAACTGAAAGAAATGAGCTGAGTTTGACCATAAAAACAAGACTGAATTCAGTATTTAACCTAAGCATCTGTAGCCAAGTACAGGAAGAGATATAGTTACTTATGTGTAAGTAGGTGTTTGATGGGAATTGGGCCAATAGTTAGGTTCGTTAGGTTCGTAGGAGGGCTAAGGTAAGTAGTGTAAAATGCCGAATGAAAACTGGATTCAAAGATAAAGTTGCACTCAATTGAAATTGTATTGAACACTTGGAAAGAACAGTGCACATTCAAATGTAAGAATACAGAAATGAAATAAAAATACAATTAATACCCCAGTGTCCTATCTGAGCTCAGATACGGTAAAGTCCTGCCGGCTCAATAGTCAAGTCAAGTAAGATCCAATAGTCAAAAGTCTGAGAGAGGTGCGATTTGTCCTACCGCACAGTTGTAACAGTTTGTAGTGGGAGAACTCCAGTTCTCTCACGGCCAACTTGGAATGGCTCTGGTTCGGTTCAAGGGAAAAGGCTCGCCATCTTCCTCGTCAGGAAGAATTCCATATCCAACGATCCCACAAAAAACCTAGCCTGTAAACAACAGGGCTACTACTTATCAAGTTCACATTTCTACATTACTATATGGCCATATGTTCAATAATGTAAGGCTATAATCCAAATAGTAATAGCACAAAACATTAACACTCATTTCCAATTCTATTTTTGTAATACAGCTTATTTATGGAATGTATATTTTAAATCCCAGCTAAATCGTTTATCAAAAGTTCACATTTTAGACAGAAATCATGAATGCACTATGAATTACAGTGAATAAAATCTCTACAATATGGTCCTTTTAACATGAATTATTGTACCATAACTTTACATATTAAACAATAATCATGTTCAATAATCATGTTCAAAACAAATAAATTTGTAAAATAAAATGATTTACAAATATATTTCAATATATCTTATTCTTTACTTAATACAATAATGTTTTTTCTTTTTTTCCAAAATAAATCTTTAGATTATAACCAAAATAAATATTTCCACATTTAGTCTCGTTTTAAATCTTCCAATCGTGTCATAAAATGAATAAATGCGCATATTGCATAGTTTTACAGTGCACGTCAGTGTATCGGCATGTTAGAGCTATGCTGTGACAGCCTTGTTACATTACAGCCGCACTGCTAAATTATCAAGGGCAAATAAAATAACTTTTACTGTTTTATGACTTCGAAATTAACATTAAACCCTTTTTTGGGACATAAAGGTTCAACTAACAGCACTAAAATAACACTAGCACATGACCGTAGTGCTTCTAAACAAGTGCGCTCTGAGGGAAACCCCGTACATCACCTCCTATGTAAAACGTGGTTAGCTTTAGCATAGCGTTAGCATTAGCTGCTCAGTTAGCTGCTAAATAGTTTATCCCAGCCCCAGTTGACTCACCAGGTCTCTTCTAACATTCAGCTCTCAAGTTAGGGTTTGGTCCGCTTCGCCCTGCACCCGTGTTGATCGCGTCAGTTTCAAGTTCCAAAATATTCTGCAAGCGTTCGGGTCCTTTCCTCCAAGGTCCACTAGGGTGTTTGTTGTGAATATTTGGTCGATTTTCCCAAGTTTATAGGTGGTTTTTGGCAATTAGCTTTTCAGTTTGTATCAACAGCGGTCTCCCATCCAAGTCTCTCTCAGCGTCTGACGCTGTTGTGGAAAGTTCGGCGGTCAAGAGCATGGGAAGGCGGGGCTTAACTTTTTCGACCAATGAGGCTTCGTGTTTACTATTTTTGACCTACAGGTGTGTTCAATAGGGATGATTGACAACTGGCGGATTAATCTGAGTTAGATCAACAAAATAATGCAATACTGGGTCCTAAAACTAGCGGGGTTACATCCTCCCCTCCTAAATCTCATGCACGTCCCTGTGCATGGCTACATCCCAATAGTCTGTTTCATGAGCAAGGGAGTCAATAAAGGCTTGGTTTAATCCATGGAAGAGTGATTTAACTACCGTTATTAGTGGATTCCCCAGCTGCGAGTAGGTGAGTCTTTGGGATGGCTGGCGGTTTCTCTCAGATCTCCTGACCTGTGATTCAGTTTGCCGCGTCTCCTGTTGACTGTTATCCATGTCAATAACAACTCTGTCATTTTTAGTTTGTCTTTCCGGTGAGACTTGGTGAACTGAATCTTTCATTGACGGTAAGTCTGTTTCACCTTCATTTTCCATTTGAAGTGAGTCTGTTTCACTTTCATTTTCCGTTTGAGGTGAGTCGGTTGCACTTTTGTTTTCCATTTGAGGTGAGTCTGTTTCACTTTCATTTTCCAATTGAGGTGAGTCTGTTTTAGATCCATGCTGCTCTCCAGGTGAGTACGTTCCAATCCCCCCGTTAGTGGTGGGTAAATAAGTTCCCGTGGCATGGTTGGGTAAGTAAGTTCCCATTTCAGAGGTGGGTAAGTAAGTTCCAGTGTTGGTGAGATTGGCCCGCACTGTTGGAGTTTCGAACATTTGGAAGAAATGTCTTTCTTGTACTTGTGGGGGATCAGGGTAATAATAGAACTGATCGTCCTCTTCTTCAAGCGTTTGATCGACATTGAGATCTGAAGCTGAACTTTGTCTGGTTTGAGGTCTGCTAGGCTTCGTGACTCGGTCAGGTTCTTGCCCTGTGGGTGAAAGAAATCCACAGGGGAGTAAAAGATCTCTATGGAGTGTTCGGCACGGTCCATCTCCCTTTTCTGGTCTTACTGTGTATACGGGTATGTTTTCCATTTGTTTGGTGACGACATAGATTGTTGGCTCCCACTTGTCTGCTAATTAGGCCCGAGCACCGAAGGCGGTGCGAAGGCCTATTGTAATTGCTCCGTTTCTTCCTTATTCTTCTTCTTCTTCTTCTTCTTCTTAAACATTGGAGGCATTTTTGGGTACCTGAACATGCACGAAAACGCGCCTATTTTTGTGTACCCCCCCAAAGGAATGTGAAAAATTTGATATTTTGGGGTGCTTGGGACTGTTCGGGCAAAATTGAATGAGAGCGCCACCTATTTACGATGCCCCGCCACTGCACGTCATCAATCTTTATGAAAATTGCTACAAATATTCTAAATGTTCGGGCGAACAAAAAATCCTCTTGGAGCAACAGACTAAAACCAACAGGAAGTCGGCCATTTTGGGTCAAAGTCGCCATTTTGGCGTTTTACTGACATTTTCAAAATCTATCTCCTCCTAGAGATTTCATCGTACCGCTACCAAAATAGCTCAGGATGTCCAGAAGGCATGTGTCTTTAAAAGTTATTGAAAGTTTTCTAATAGGAGAAAGGGCATGGAGGGGGTGGGGCCTGAAATTTTGATGTGTCGCCGTGAAGAACGAAAGTGATATAGCTTCCACATAAAACAATGTATCTGAACCAAAATGGCCATGTATGATGCCAGTCCCATCCTGAACACATCTACATGTCAATATTTGGGTTATGAATTGGCCACGCCCCCTGGCGACAGTAAGTCATGGTTTTTACTTGGAGACCCTCTTATCTGACGTTTTGAACACAACCAGGTCCAAACTGGGTCAGACAGCAGAAAACAAGTTGGTGATGATAACCAGTGAAAACTGTTGCTCTATGCTGCAGGGCGAGACCGTGGCGCCATGGCGAACTTTGATAAGACGCCATGACATCATAAATCACTATAAATCCCTCAATTCTGATCCAATCCCCATCAGACTTGCAGGGATTAATCAGGGTCCGGCCCTGAACAGATTCATATCACCAATTCCGGTCTAGCCCTAAGCCCCGCCCACTTCCAACAGGAAGTGCTTTTTTTCAGACGCAGGGGTCCATCTCCTCAGGAATAAAACGTGCACACTTGAAAGTACTTCACAACAGGTCAAACCCTTTCATGATACCACAATAAAAATCTCAAGCTCCTTCGCCAAACGTAACCATGGCGAATAGCGGTCCGACGCCATCAAACAGGAAGTACTTGTAACTGACCCATTGTACTGCTGATCTACACCAAACCTGGCAGGGAGGAGCGCGGACCAGCCGAGAACTCAGCCACATTGACATATGTTGGAAAAATTGCAATATGGCTCTATAGCGCCACCTACAAATATTTAATTGATCATATCTGCCCACTACATTGACTGATATGGCTGAAATCCAGTATATTGATAGAACTTGGAAGGATGTACAAAAAAGCCTCTTGGACCTATATGATAACTTCAACAGGAAGTCAGCCATTTTGAAAAAAGTGTCATTTTTGGGGTCATTTTTGCATGTTTCTTTGCCTTGCATTTGAACGAACTCCTCCTACAGATTTTATCGTATTTACCTCAAACTCAGTCTGAACACTCCAGAGGCATGCGTGGTCAAAAGTTATTGAAAATTTTCTAATAGGAGGTGGCGTTCAGCGGCGGCGCCTCATCAAGTTTTGATGTTTCGCCAACAAGCACGGAATCTATTATTTCTGCAATACAACACTCATTCTGTACCAAACTGCATATATTTCTCTTCACTTCCATGCCGACCACATCTACAAGTCCTGATGTTGTCATCTGGACATTGCTCAACGCTGCATGGCGAGACCGTGGCGCCATGACAAGGTTGGATAAAACGCCATGACATCATTATTGAGTATAAATCCCTCAATTTTCATCCAATCAGCATCACACTTGCACTGATTAATCAGAGTCTGCTTCTTAACAGATATATGTAATTACTTCTGGTCTTGGCCTAAGCCCCGCCCACTTGAAACAGGAAGTGCCTTTTTCCTGCAGCAGGGTCCCTCTCGTCAGGGATTAACCTCACACACTCTACAGTGCTTCAGATCAGGTCAAACCCTTTCATGATATAAGAGAAAAAAAAACTCAAGTTCCTTCCTCAAGCAAAACATGGCAAATGGCGTCCACCGCCATGAAACAGGAAGTACTTGTAACTGACCCAATGTACTCCTGATCTCGACCAAACTTGGCAGGGAGGACAGTGGTCAGGCCTGGAACTGATTCAAATACACATATGCTGGTAATATGGCTCTATAGCGCCCCCTATCAATATTTAGTCTATCAGCTCCACCCACTGCTTTGAACGACATAGTAAAATGTGGCATATTTATATAACATGCCAGGACAAATAAAAAAGCCACTTCATGTCCTGATGTTCTCAACACCATAGCCCTGGGAAAAGGAAGTCCCACCATTTTAACCCTTTATCCTCTGTATAACTAATTCTAACTCATTAATATCATCCTTCATGAACTCATGGTTGAAAATATGACTGACTTCTTACAGCATCATGATTAAAATGGCTTCCTGTGATGGTTTAAATCATTCGCCATTATACAGGAAGTGGCACTAACCCTGCTGTCAGTTGACCAATTGAGCTAATATTTTCCTGTTCTCATTAGAGTTCCAATCTGAACATGGTCGTACATTAAAAGAACTTTACCACCACCTAGTGGCCACGTGGAATTTTCCTCTTGATGAAATCATGCTCCAGATTGTGGGAATTCAACACAGTTTGTAAGAAACAAGGTCATGAATGCTTCAGATGTCATCACTGGACAGGCTGACGTGCAAGTTGATCTTCTGATGAGGAAAATCACCTCTTGATGGAGATAAACTCTGGAAGAATGGGTATATGGCTGTGGGCAACAGAGGCTGTGTTGCTGGAGGGAGGCTCTTGGCCGATGGGGCGGTGCAATAGGCCGAAGCGGCGCCAGAGGTGCGAGGGCCTCCAACGCTGCTTGCAGCTTTAATTTGTGTTTGTCTCTCAGGCGAAGATTTCGAACCAAGACTCGGTCTCCCACATCTAATGTGGATTCTCGAATGACTTTGTCAAACCGTTTCTTGTTTTTGTTAGCCACTTTCTGTGAGTTTTTGATTGCTATTTCGTAGCTTTGTTCAAGATGGCTTTTCAGCTGCTTGACGTACTGAGAGTGAGTCAAGGGTTGAGTGTTTGGTTGGGGTAGACCGAAGGCAATATCGATAGGCAAGCGAGGTTGTCGACCAAACATTAGCTGATAGGGGGAGTATCCAGTCACGTCATTTTTCGTACAGTTATAAGCGTGAGTAAGCGGCTTTACATAGTCACGCCAGTGTTGTTTTTCTGTGTCTTTCAGGGTACCGAGCATACTGAGCAACGTACGATTGTAGCGCTCAACGGGGTTACCTCTTGGATGATATGGACTTGTTCGGACTTTGCGGATTCCAAGGAGTGAACAGAGTTCTTTGATCGTGTGTGACTCGAAGTCTCTCCCCTGATCACTATGGAGTCGCTCAGGAAATCCATAATGGACTAGAAAGTGTTCCCACAAGTTCTTTGCAACAGTGATGGCTTTCTGGTCTTTAGTTGGAATGGACACAGCATATTTAGTAAAGTGATCTGTAATCACTAGGACATCTTTGGTATTTTTACTGTCTGGCTCGATAGAGAGGAAGTCCATACAGACGAGCTCCATGGGCCTGGTGGTTTTAATATTTACAAGTGGGGCGGCCTTGTCTGGTGGGGCTTTTCTGCGGACACATCTTTCACATGCTTTTACTTTCTTTTCCACATCAACAGCCATTTTTGGCCAGTAGAAGCGAGACCGGATGAGTTCAAGTGTGCGTTCGACCCCTAGATGCCCCATACTGTCATGAAGATTGTGCATTACTGTGGGTCGTAAGGAAACAGGAAGGACTAACTGCAACAAGGTCTCTGAGTCTGACTGGCGTTTTCGGTAAAGTAGGTCATTTTGGAGCTCAAGACGTTTCCACTCTTTCAAGTACATGAGGACGTCGGGAGACTCGGATTTGACATTGGCTGGTGGACGGAAGTCAGCTGCCAGCAGTTGAATGACTTTACTAATGACTGGATCTTCTCTTTGCAGGTTGACAAGGTCGGTATGGGTGTATCTGGGCAAGGCTAGGAGGTTGTTATCGTCGCCTTCTTGTTGGAACATGTCTGGGATGGCTGCTGCGGACATGGCAAGGGACTGGACTAGCGCACAGGAAGGATCAATTTGGGCTAGGGCTGTGTGTCTTTGACAGGCTGCAGTTACTGTGTCAGCCTGAAGCTGGAGCTCTACATCCTTGACTGAAGACAGGAGATGGGATCTGAACTTGTCAATGCGCTGACATTCTTCAGCAAAGATTGGGTCATGTTCAAGTTTGTCATGAGGTTTTCTAGATAGCCCGTCCGCATCGAGATTTTGTTTTCCAGCCCTGTACTTGATGTCGAAGTTGTAAGTGGACAATGCAGCCAGCCAACGATAACTTGTGGCGTCTAGCTTAGCTGTCGTGAGAAGGTAAGTCAACGGGTTATTATCTGTCATGACTGTGAAGGTGTTCCCATATAGATAATCGTGAAATTTGTCAGTTATGGCCCATTTTAAAGCTAGAAACTCTAACTTGTGGGCGGGGTATCTCGCTTCACTACGGGACAGACCACGACTTGCATAGGCAACGACTTGGGTGGTGCCATTCTGTACTTGGGATAGGGCTGCGCCAAGCCCAGTTGTGCTGGCGTCGGTGTGCACCAGATAGGGGAGTTTTGCATCAGCATATCCAAGTACAGGTGATGTAGTGAGTTTTTCTATGATTTTATGGAAAGCTTTTTGACAGTCTTCACTCCAACGTTCGCCAAATGGTTCCTTGGGGTTCAGGTACTTTGGGTCATTGGGGGGAGTTTTACAGTTCTTTCGTTTTGGGGGGTAACCAGATGTAAGGGAGGTGAGGGGTTTGACAATCTTTGAGTAGTCTTTCACAAATCTCCGGTAATAACCGGTAAAACCCAGAAATGACTGGAGTTCTTTTAGGGTTTGGGGTCTTGGCCAGGTTTTGAGTGCCTCAACTTTTTCAGGATCAGTTTTTACTCCGTCTCTGGATACAATGTGGCCAAGGTACCGTACTGAGGTTTGGAAAAACCGACATTTGTCCGGTGAAAGCTTGAGCCCGTACTCTCTGAGACGCTCAAGGACATGAGTGAGTCTGGTTTCGTGATCTTCGAGGGAACTGGAAAAGACTATCAAGTCATCTAAAAAGACTAACACTTCCTTCAGGTTTATATCTTTCATACACTTCTCCATAAGCCTTTGGAAGGTGCTAGGAGCATTTGTTATCCCCTGAGGCATACGATTAAATTCATAGAACCCAAAGGGGCACACGAAAGCTGTCTTTGGTTTGTCCTTCTCGCACATTTCAATTTGATAGTACCCCGACTTGAGGTCCATCACAGAGAACCATTGAGAACCCGCAAGGGCAGAGAAGGACTCCTCTAAGTTAGGCAGGGCATATGCATCACGGATAGTCTGCAGGTTGAGTTTTCTAAAATCGATGCACAATCTAACGTCACCATTCTTTTTGCGGACTACCACAATCGGTGACGAGAATGGGGATTCAGATTCTCTGATTATGCCTGCATCTAAGAGGGCTTGTAAGTGCTTTTTGACTGCCTCGTAATCATGGGGATGGATCATGCGAGACCTCTGTTTGAATGGGGTTTCGTCTTTTAGGTTTATGTGATGTTTAGTGTGCGTTGCATGCCCAAAATCGAGGTCACTGTGTGAGAAGACATCAGAGAACGTGTTCAGTTTTTCAGTTATCTTTTTCTTCCACTCTTCAGGTAGTGGTGAAGTACCGAAGTCAAAATCGAGAGGGGGTGTCGAGTTCAAGGTCTGTTGCTGGGAGTTACAAGTCGCAGAAACTTTTTGGTCACATTTCACAGGTTCCGGAAATGGCATGACATGGTCAGGGACAACTAACTCAGCAATTACACAGTTGGTGGGTAATGTAATGTCATGGCTAGTTTCATTTCTCAGGACAACAGGGATTTTATATGGGCTGTGCTTTGGCAATGAGATAAGACTACAATCTACAAACACACCACCAGGTAAGGAGGAAGTAGTGGGCTGCTCAATAAGTGCACACAGATCAGACTTAGCGTGGCTAGCATGCACAAACCCTTCGATCAGTACCTTCTGGTTAGCAGGAAGGACTTCTTGGGTTCTGCCTCTGAGCTTAACTAAGCCAATCTTGCCACTATCACTTTGTCTTTTTCCTAATGTCCTTAGCACTTGCTGATAGCCATTAGGGAGGGTTTTCAAATCAGGCATGGTGTTTTCACAGAGCTGTTCATACAAGGGATCAAGTGTATTTGTGCCAATTAGCAGGGGCGTGTCTGAGTTTGAACGAATGTCTGGGACAATTAAGGCGAGAGTAGGCAGATCAGGCTCGGACTGATCAAGATCTTTAGGGAACTTGATACTTGTTTCAATATACCCCAGGTAGGGCACTGTCTGACCGTTTGCGCCTTCGACTTCAAGAAGATCACTGATTGGTTTAATGGGGTGGTCAGACAGGTGTTCTTGGTAGAAAGATTTGGCTATGGTAGTTACTTGAGAACCTGAATCGAGCAAGCAACTACAATTAACTCCATTGATGGAAACTCTTGCTGTACATTTTCTGCCTACAAGTCTTTTTGGGAGTTTAGGTACTGGTGGGACACTGACTGATTTGCATGAAACTTTCTTCGTCTTTTTCTTGGTGGGACGTGGTTCAGAGTTAGCACCCATCTGTCCCGCGACAGGCGCTGGTTCTAGTTTAAATAGGGGGACTCTGTGACTTTGTGGAACATTTCCCATTCTCGCTGTTTCTGTTTGAGAGCACTTCTTTTGGCTGCTACTAGTGCTGGATTGGGGTCATTGCTACAGCTGGAGACAATATGACCATCCTCCCCACATCTAAAGCAGTATCCAGGCTTGGGTTTTGGGAGCCCTGCAGTGATCTGTTGTATTTCTTTTGGTTCATCCTGAGTTTTCTTTATTGGTTTCTTTCTTTGTTCCTTTTGAGGTTTGTTTGGTCTTTTGTCTGTCTTGTCCGCTTTGAGTTGTGCGATTTGTGTTCGAAGATCAGCAATTTGTTTGTGGAGGTCAGCAGAATTATCGTCCAGGTCGAGCTCAAAATTGTTCCTACCTTGTGAGCATGTTGTTTGCATGTTGGAGTAGACTCGAGTCTTTTGGATACCCAGATGGTGTTTCATACGTGTGACTTTACTTGCCTGTTTGTCTTCCTCTGTTCGTAGTTGGAGCAGGAGCTCAGCAAAATGGGGCGGATCATCCTTTTTTTGTTCCAGTTGGAGGTTTGCAATCAATGAGCTGTCCCAACAACCTCTGCAAAACTGTCGGAGTAGCTGTTTGTTGATGTCACTGGAAGTGATACCATTTCTCTTTATGACTAAGTTCATTACCGTGTGCAATCTTTGCAGGAATTCTGATGGTTTTTCGCCGCCATTTTGATTGGCGTTTAGGAAACGGGCAAATAGTTCGTCACCATCCTCTACAGTGGCATAAGCTGAATCGAGATGTTCAAGGTAGGTTTTGGGGTTTGCTTTCGGACCAAGAGCTTTTACAATGTTTGCTGCTGGAGGTGAAAGACTTTCGACAATTCTTCGCACAACTTGGGTTTCAGTGAGTGAAGGATCAGAAAGGCAGAAATCTACACTGCTGCGCCAAGTGTCATAATCAGTTTCAAAAGAAGGATGTGGGACTCTTCCAGAGAAAGGTTTCAGTTTATAGTGCGAGGTTGGTGGAGGAGCTACTTCGTTGTTTTTGACAATGTGCTCGACGATGACTCGCTGCACCTCAGGAGGGTTCAAGAGATCGGCAGAAATCTGAGGTGTGGGCTTCAAAGTTTCTGTAAGTGGACAAGTTTCGGCACTTACATGGTCGCTTCTGGGTGATTGAGGAGGCGATAGTAGGGGCAAATCGCTGGAGGGCATGGGCTCTTCTTCAGTTGAAGGCTCAGTGGTGTGACTTCCCCCACCCAATGACTCCCCAATCTTGGCTAATTCATCCATCAAAAGGTCTTTAAAAGATCGGTTGCTTCGCGCTGCTATATCTTTTAGTTCAGACAGATAAGTTACAGTAGCGGACGCACTAGTTTCAATACTGTAAGCGCTGGCTAGGTTTTGGATGTGATAAATAACTTCAGGTTTCGCTGTGCACGGCCTATCACAAGGCAAATGTTGTTTCACTAGTTCTTTAGCAGTAGCTTCATGTTGAAATTCTACAATAGCTTGGTCACTGGTTGTCAAGTCAATTTGCCTATTGACAGGTCCGAACCCTTTCAGGAACTCAAAGATTTCTTTGTCTATTTCGGTGTTAGTTAAACCACTAACTAAGACGGCATTTTGGACTTTGACATTCTCTGTTTTCACAGCTTCCATTTTTAGGACACTTAAAGTACCACAAGAAAAAAAACAAGTCAATGTGAAGTTCCAGTTACTCTTAAGGGGGTGAACTAATGGTAGGGGGTTAACGACTCTGCAAATTACACAAAATAGTCCTCCTGGCTGGCTCGCCAAATTCTGTAGCCAAGTACAGGAAGAGATATAGTTACTTATGTGTAAGTAGGTGTTTGATGGGAATTGGGCCAATAGTTAGGTTCGTTAGGTTCGTAGGAGGGCTAAGGTAAGTAGTGTAAAATGCCGAATGAAAACTGGATTCAAAGATAAAGTTGCACTCAATTGAAATTGTATTGAACACTTGGAAAGAACAGTGCACATTCAAATGTAAGAATACAGAAATGAAATAAAAATACAATTAATACCCCAGTGTCCTATCTGAGCTCAGATACGGTAAAGTCCTGCCGGCTCAATAGTCAAGTCAAGTAAGATCCAATAGTCAAAAGTCTGAGAGAGGTGCGATTTGTCCTACCGCACAGTTGTAACAGTTTGTAGGGGGAGAACTCCAGTTCTCTCACGGCCAACTTGGAATGGCTCTGGTTCGGTTCAAGGGAAAAGGCTCGCCATCTTCCTCGTCAGGAAGAATTCCATATCCAACGATCCCACAAAAAACCTAGCCTGTAAACAACAGGGCTACTACTTATCAAGTTCACATTTCTACATTACTATATGGCCATATGTTCAATAATGTAAGGCTATAATCCAAATAGTAATAGCACAAAACATTAACACTCATTTCCAATTCTATTTTTGTAATACAGCTTATTTATGGAATGTATATTTTAAATCCCAGCTAAATCGTTTATCAAAAGTTCACATTTTAGACAGAAATCATGAATGCACTATGAATTACAGTGAATAAAATCTCTACAATATGGTCCTTTTAACATGAATTATTGTACCATAACTTTACATATTAAACAATAATCATGTTCAATAATCATGTTCAAAACAAATAAATTTGTAAAATAAAATGATTTACAAATATATTTCAATATATCTTATTCTTTACTTAATACAATAATGTTTTTTCTTTTTTTCCAAAATAAATCTTTAGATTATAACCAAAATAAATATTTCCACATTAAGTCTCGTTTTAAATCTTCCAATCGTGTCATAAAATGAATAAATGCGCATATTGCATAGTTTTACAGTGCACGTCAGTGTATCGGCATTTTAGAGCTATGCTGTGACAGCCTTGTTACATTACAGCCGCACTGCTAAATTATCAAGGGCAAGTAAAATAGCTTTTACTGTTTTATGACTTCGAAATTAACATTAAACCCTTTTTTGGGACATAAAGGTTCAACTAACAGCACTAAAATAACACTAGCACATGACCGTAGTGCTTCTAAACAAGTGCGCTCTGAGGGAAACCCCGTACATCACCTCCTATGTAAAACGTGGTTAGCTTTAGCATAGCGTTAGCATTAGCTGCTCAGTTAGCTGCTAAATAGTTTATCCCAGCCCCAGTTGACTCACCAGGTCTCTTCTAACATTCAGCTCTCAAGTTAGGGTTTGGTCCGCTTCGCCCTGCACCCGTGTTGATCGCGTCAGTTTCAAGTTCCAAAATATTCTGCAAGCGTTCGGGTCCTTTCCTCCAAGGTCCACGAGGGTGTTTGTTGTGAATATTTGGTCGATTTTCCCAAGTTTATAGGTGGTTTTTGGCAATTAGCTTTTCAGTTTGTATCAACAGCGGTCTCCCATCCAAGTCTCTCTCAGCGTCTGACGCTGTTGTGGAAAGTTCGGCGGTCAAGAGCATGGGAAGGCGGGGCTTAACTTTTTCGACCAATGAGGCTTCGTGTTTACTATTTTTGACCTACAGGTGTGTTCAATAGGGATGATTGACAACTGGCGGATTAATCTGAGTTAGATCAACAAAATAATGCAATACTGGGTCCTAAAACTAGCGGGGTTACACATCCATTAAAAATAAACTTAGAATCAAATATTTCTCCCAGATTTCAGCAGCTCGGGTGATTTTATCTGCAAGCTTGACATGACTAGAAACTCCTTCCCAGTGTCAAATATCTGGAAGAATAATCCGGTTTTCCTTTAGAATGTGCCTGAATTATCTCTGTCCATCATTCAACTAGTTGTGACCAGTTTCCCAGTCCCTGCTGATTAAAACCATCCCACAGCATGAAGCTGCCGTCACCATGCTTCACTGTGGCTGATGAGAGGGGCTGGATTTAAATGGGATGGCCAAAAGTTCAGTTGCTCATGTAGTCAAATATCTGATTCAAACGTATGTCATATCATGCATCAATGTTAGATTTATTTAAATAAAATTAAAAAATAAAAAAATCTCAGAGGATTAACAGGGATCCAAAAAGATCTTGGTGTTTGTAAACTTAATATTTTACTCAGTTTTTGTTGTTTTTTATTTTAATAAAACACAAGGATCCTCCATCAGCCACCAGGTCCATTCTTTGGACCAACAAAATGCCTCCCAAAGGAAACGTGGCAAGTGAGGAAGTTGAGGAGCTAAAAAAAAAAAAGTCCCTTGACTTCCTCTCAGAAGAGGTGACAGTGGTGAGAAAACAACAGAAACAAATAATGGTGGAGGAGGCCAAAGGCCTGAGGCTGAAAAATGATGAGAAGGCAAAAGGATTGCACAGCTAGAACATAGGGTGGCTGGCTTGGATTGATTCTGAACCCAATGAGATGGAAGATCAATCAGTGGAACAACAGGTCACAATTTTCCTTCAATCAAAAGGAACAGAGGTAGATACAACACTGAAAACTGTCATTATTCTCCGCAAAGAAAAAAAAAGAGAAATCAGTCATAATTATGAAGTTTACAAAGAGAAAGCATAAGGTGGCGCTGCTGAGACAGGATAAAAAGCTGAAGGGAGCAGAGGTCTTTGAATGAGCTTCTGACTAAAAGAAATACAGATATTGCCAGAAAAAGGCAGATTGCTGCTAAAGAAGATCTATTCAACGTGGACCTCATACTATAAAGTCTTCATAAAACTGATTGGTGCACCAGAAGAATCTGAAGTAATTGTCATTGGAAATGAGGAAGATTTGGACAAGTACTCATAAGAAGAGTAACACAGCAAGGTAATACCTAAACAAAATGTCACTGTGTGGAACTTCTGAGTAATTTAACTGATGTTTGGACCTGAACAAGATATGTCTTCAATAACCCTAACACTAAGTGTCACTAATATACAGATGAACAGTTTATTTCAAAGTTTGAGTCTGATAATTGTCAATTGTTCTCTTCAACACCAGAAGTCTATTTGCAAACTTTCAAAATATGAATGAATATCTACACCAGTTCACCAAACCAGTCAATGCGATAGCTATTTCAGAAACCTGGCTCAGCCCAGAGAAGGGGCTGGATTTTGAACTATGGTTTTGAAATGAACTATAACAATAGAAAGAATAAAAAAGGAGGCGGTATGGTTTTGAATATAGATAAAAATATGAAATATAAGGTAGTGGAAAATGTGACAACTAACAGTGTACTACTATTGAAAATCTGCATGAGAAATAGAAATATAATCGTTAGCTGTGTATAAAGACACCAAGTTCTAATATTGACACTTTAAAATATCATGGAAGAAGTGTTTGCAAACTCTCATCAGAAGATCACCTTCAACTGTAGAGATTTTAACAGACTTCTCCTAACAATCATGCATGTATGAGCATCTATCTACAAGCAGAATAACACCACATAGTTCCACACTAATAGACAATATTTTCACTAACAGTAGGGAGACATACCTAGTAAGTGGTCTACTATTTAATGATATTAGTAAACATCTCCCTGTTTTTACATTGTTTGACTGTGACCACTGAAGGAAAAATGGTGATAATGACATCAAGAGAGTGACGACAGAAGAATCCTTGAATGCATTTCGAGGGGAATTATTAACACAGAATTGGAAAACTGTTTATGAAGCTGAGGACACTGACATGGCTTATGATTCCTTTCTAAAAATATTTAAATCACTATTCGATAAAAAAAAATGGCCAATCCAACAATCCAAGAGAAAACAGACTCAGGACAGGCCATGGTCAACGAAAGGACTATTAAATGCTTGTAAAAAAAAAAAAAAAAAAAAAAACATCCTATAGAGAACATTTTTGGAACATAGAACATCGGAGGTAGAGATTAGATATAAAAGTTATAAAAACAAATGAACGAGTATTATGAAGTTTTGCCACAACCCAGAGCGGGTGGGAGTCCTGAGAATTATGGAGACAGAAATCCCTGTTCAATGTTCTTAAGAGCTGTAGATAAAAAGAAAATTATATTGTTACAAGCTGTAAAAATAAAACATCTAAAGGTTGGAATGATATTGACATGACTAGTAAAACGGTCATTGATGGTATTGTTGTTAAAAGGGGTTGCTTTAAATCGGCTAAGATGTTATAGTTTGTGCAGATAAACTTTAACATCAACCCATTTAAACATTACCCACAGAGCCTCACAGGGGTCAGTGCTGGGCCCCAAATTCTTCATCCTCTATGTGGTGACATCTGTCAAGTATTTTCAAATGGTTTGTTTTTGCAGAATTTGCAGCAAAATACCTAAAAAACACATGAATCCTGCATCTTTTAGTTCATTCATACGAAGAGGATGGCTTGCTGCTTGAACAGACTGAATGATGTCCCTGCATGTGTCACAAGGAGAACTGTCATAGAGCGAGAAATCTCCCACAGAAACCAAATGATATCAGATTTTTATGGAATAATTTCCTCTGTCTGCTTCACTCATGAATGAACATGTGGAAACTCCATATTTTCTTTTTAATGGCTCCACAATCACTTCAACCCTTACAAACATTATTCTGGTTTTCAGTCCATCCATATCCAGTAAAATCCTTTTCTTTCTGTTCAACAGCTGACAGACTCCACCCCAAAGAGAAAAGTTGTGTTTGGTTTGTACCTGAGAGCCTCTTCTTCTCTGTTCTCCACAGCAGTTCCAGGCCTACAGAGGCTTTTTCTTCTTGGTCGACAGCAGTAGCAGGTACGATCTGCTCTGTCTGACTTTATTAATCCAGGATTGAACCATCCTGTCTGCTGCAGCATGAGCAGCTTAATTCATTTTTCATGTCAACAGCTGGAAGTTCACGATAAAAAAAGTCACAGACTAAAACGATTTCAGAGCTCTCTAAACGTTTTCTGTTCCTGCAAGGTGTTGCCCGGCGTCTCCATCCAAAACACAGCGTAACCATGGTAACGGCTATAAGCGTCATCACCTTTTAACGAGTCTGACCAAAGTGCAACCTGAACTCTGAGGTTTAAATGACGGCCTTTCACCGATGACTTTTAATTCTGGTAATTTTCTGCTGCTGCTGCATTGGGTTGCTTAGCGACACCTGTCTGGCTGAAAAATGAAAGAAGACAAATAATTACCAAGAACACAGCAAAAACTGGAGAGTTACACATTTCTGAGTTAATTTTAACTCCAAAAGTGTGATTTTAACATGTCAAATATATATATACACTACTGTTCAAAAGTTTGGGGTCACTTCCCTATTGAATCCCATGGCAAAGTGACCCCAAACTTTTGAACGGTAGTGTATATATATATATATACACCCCTCACATTTTTGCAAATATTTTAGTATATCTTTTCATGAGACAACACTATAGAAATGAAACTTTGACATACAGAATATCAAAGTTTAGTTTTTATAGTGTGGACGAAGGGGTTTGGTGGAAGCGATGAAACAATACATGGACATATTTTAACTAAAATCCTTCATAATTTCACTGGCAGACCAGGTCAAGTTGAGCATGTGTTCCTCATCCTTTGCTCATATTTTGGATATGTGTGTGTTCAGGGTGGAGTTTTACACTTCAGAAAATTCTCAGAAATAAAGCCACAGTTACCAAAGTCAGGATGTTGTTGCCCTTTGCTTTTTAGGAGTAACTGATTCCACATTTAGCACTTTCCGAAATTTCCCTGAGGACTCTCCAAAGGGATTAATAAAGTATTTCTATTCTATTCTATTTATCTGTGCATATGCATCACCCTAAGTAGATCAGAAAGTATCTGCTGTTGGTTGGAAACCTTCTAAGTCTAAAACCATTCCTTTAATTTTTGTAATTATTTATGAAAACAACAAGCTCACAATGTGTTGCTGTATGTTGAACTTATAGATCTGCTATTTTCTCGTGTGACTTGTTTGTATGATGAAGTCGGGCATCAGTTCATGATAAAAGCTGAAATATAGAAATAAAAGTTTCTGCCCAGCAGCAGTTAAGTAACACGGCAGCATTGCTTCCCTGTTGATGGGAAAGTCTCGGCTAAAACTATCAGTCTGGTAAAGGATCTGGTTATTATGTAAAAGCATTAAGCTTAACTTGTTTTATCAATTACTTGTTATAACCTGTCAACCTTGATTCCACTTTTTAATACATATTATTGACCAAAATTAATTTTAAAAGACTAATACTTTTTTTATTTGACTAAAACTAATAAGCATTTTGTTGTGTCTAGTAATATGTGCTACTCCGTACCACTAGGTGGTGTCGAGAGAACTAGAACGGAGAAGAAGTGTGTAAGATGGTGGACTGATAAGGACGGTGAAAGTGTTCATTAAAAAGAAACCCTCATTGGACGTTGAAGAGTGTTATTCTGATGTTACCCGAAAACACAACAAAATTGGCGACAAGAGAACCAACGTTTCTGCCCCTTTTTTTTTCAACGTCGTCCTGCTACTGACGGAACATGGCTGCAAATGTCCATCCGCCTACAATGTTTTTACCGTGTCCCGGAGAACCAGCGCTGCCCTTCGACACGTGGATGCGTATGTTCAACAATTACTTGCTTGTTATTAATGCATCAGGAAATGCCTGGCCTGACGCCAGACGGAGAGCAACCTTACTTCACTGCTTAGGAACGGAGGGACAACGGATTTTCTACTCTTTACCAAATACGGGGGACACTTTTACTTCAGCTGTTACTGCTCTAGAGAAGCACTTTTCACCGAGAGTTAACGTGGTTGTGGAACGACATGCTTTCAGGAAGCGGAAGCAGGCACTACACGAGACTGTTGCACAGTATGTTGCCGCATTACGCGACCTTGCTTCCAAATGTGGATTCGACGATAAAACGGATGAAATGATCCGCGACCAGTTAGTCGAACATGTCATTACCTCTAGCATAAGAGAAAGACTTTTACTTGAACCAGAGCTGACGCTAGATAAAGCTATTACACTCGCAATACACATGGAATCAGCAGCCCATCAAGCTAAAACAATAGCTGCAGATGACAGTGCTCCAGTCCAAGCTGTACAGCCCCAGTTACACTCTAAAAGAAACAAGTACAAACGAAATACTAGTCAGCCTGGCTCTCCTGCTTCTTCCAAGCCTGCCCAGATCTGCTTTAGGTGTGGCTCAAGTAAACATCTTGCTAACTTTGCCAAATGTCCTGCTGCTAAGGTCACATGTAAATCATGCTACAAAATTGGACACTTTGCTCGTGTTTGCCGTTCATCCAAGTCCGGAGAGGTCCGTGAAGTACATTTACCTGACCTTACTGTGCTATATCTGAGAAATTCCTTGCATGCACCTAAGAAACTACAATGTGGGATTAAAATCAGTACACCTGCTTGCCCCACTAAAGACATTGAACTGATCATAGATACAGGCTCTGCAGTATCTATCCTGCCCCATCACATCTACTCGAAATATTTTACCGACGTACCACTGCAGCCTCCAGAACTTAAGTTGGTAACATACACCAGAGGAAAAATTCCTGTAACAGGCTGTTTATGTGTCAAAGTGACTAGAGGTACTGTAACTACCCCAGCTACATTCTTTGTCGTGAAACAGGGTACACCTTTGCTCGGACGAGACCTGATGGAAGCCTTGAACATCTGCATTAAAGGCAACACTGTTCTCTCTCCGCAAGCAGTTCCTCCTGTACCTGTGATGACCACAGACTCATCACCTTCACCTTGCATTCTGGTTGTGCCTGACATTGGCTGCGCGCTTGCCTTTGTGCACAAAGTGAAAATTGACCCTTCAGTCAGACCTGTTCGCCAGAAACTACGACGTCTGCCATTTGCTGTGAGAGCTTCTGTGTCCGCAGAACTAGCCCGCTTAGAAAAGGCAAATGTCATTGAAAGGATTGATGCTTCACCCTGGGTTTCACCCATTGTGGTGACAGGACGTAAAAATGGTGGCATACGAATGTGTGCAGATATGCGAGAACCAAACAAAGCCATCATCACCGATTGCTACCCCTTGCCTCATATGGAGGAAATCTTCACAAACCTACAAGGTGCAAAAATGTTCTCCTCAATTGAACTTGGCTAATGCATACTACCAGCTGCCCCTACATGAGGAGAGCAGAGACCTTACAGCTTTTATCACACACGAGGGCCTATTTCGATTCTGTAGAGTCCCATATGGTCTAGCTTCTGCCCCTTCTGCCTTCCAGAAAATGATGGCAGAAATCCTCAAAGATCTCCCAGGTGTCCAAAGTTACCTGGATGACCTCATCGTGTTCGGGAAAACTACTTCAGAACATAATCAAAACCTCAGTGCTGTCCTCCACAGGCTCAGAGAAGCTGGATTAGTGCTCAATGAGGGAAAATGTCACTTCAGGAAAACATCACTGCGTTTTCTAGGACATGTCATTACAGCTGATGGTATCCTTCCGGATCAGGACCATATTGACGCTGTTCTTAAAGCTCCTTCACCCTCAGACGCTGCTGCCCTAAGATCTTTCCTGGGCCTTGTTTCTTGGTACTCTAAGTTCCTGCCCAACTTTGCCACGGTTGTGGCCCCTATGCGCGCATTTGCCAACGACAAGGACAGTTTTACATGGACTCCTGCAGCACAGTCTAGTTTTGAGGAAGTTAAGCAACTCCTTGTGAATAGTACAGCACTTTCACTTTTTGACTCTTCCCTGCCTGTTGTCATCTCCACAGACGCCAGTGACTACGGCCTTGGAGCTGTCATGGCTCAAATACAACAGGACGGTACAGAAAAGCCAGTAGCTTTTGCCTCCCGCACGCTCACTATGACTGAACGTAAGTACTCAACTGTCGAGAAAGAAGCCCTTGCTTGTGTATGGGCTACAGAGAAATGGCGTACATATTTGTGGGGACGCCGCTTCACTCTCCGCACAGATCATCAGGCGCTAACAACGCTCCTGAGTACAAAGGGAATCGGTCGAGCTGGAATGCGTATCGCTCGCTGGTCAGCGCGATTGCTGTGTTTCGACTATGACGTCATCTACCGCCCAGGTTCCCAGAACTACACAGCTGACTGTCTCTCACGTCTTCCCTTACCTGTGTCTACTGACTCTACTCTGGACCCAGAACCTGAAATGGTAGCACACATTTCTGCTACTTTATCTGCACTTTCTGTGACTGACTTTGACTCGGCATGTTCTTCTTGCCCTGAACTGTCTGCTCTTCGTGCCCAGATTGGAAATGGCTGGCCGCCATCCACTAAATCTGTTTCTGACATTCTTGCCCCTTACCACAAAATTAGAGATGAGCTCTCTACAGTGGATAACTACATTCTCAGGGGTTCCAGACTTATTGCACCACTTTCAGTAAGAGCTGCACTCATCACGCTTGCTCATGAGAGTCACCAGGGGATTGTCCGCACAAAACAGCGCTTAAGAGATCTCTACTGGTGGCCGAAAATGGACTCTGACGTACACTCTTTCATTGCTGCATGTGTCACTTGCCAGTTAAATGACAAGACTGCTCACACACATCCTGCTCCACTTCAGCCTATTCCACTGCCTGATGGACCATGGAAAAAACTTGGTCTAGACATTGTTGGACCTTTTGAAACTGCTGACCCTGCTTGCAGATTTGCCGTCACCCTTACTGATTATTACTCTAAATGGCCGGAAGTTGCTTTTTCACCTACTGCCACATCCGGTGATGTCATTAAGTTTCTGTCTTCTGTTTTCAGTCGTCATGGAAACCCTGAAAACATTGTCACAGATAATGGTACACAGGTTACCTCCGATGCGTTTGCTTCTTTCCTCCAGCAGAGAAATATCTCTCACAACAGAACATCAGTGTACTACCCGGCTGCTAACGGAGCCATTGAAAGGTTTCATCGTGCACTCAGATCATGCATCCAAACTGCAATACAACACTCCATGCCATGGCAAGAGACAGTTATGGATTGGCTTCACGCCTACCGTGCAACACCACATGCAACAACATCTACTTCTCCGCATGAACTCTTGTATGGTTGGAAAATGCGCACTAAACTGAACATTCTTTCCTTGCCTCCAGCTGATTCTGCTCTACATGACTTTGCACGCCGCAGAGTTCGTGAACGTCAGCAAAACATGAAAGCCTACACTGACACCAAACGTTCCGCAAGAAAGCCGCTTTTCCGGTCAGGAGAGAGGGTGAGGATAAGAAAACCACATCATGTGGCTAAAGGCCATCCCAGGTTCACACCTCCTGAAATCGTAAGGAAGACCAAAGGCAAACACTCCTTCTTGCTCAGTGATGGCAGGATTTGGAATGCTTCACACCTTGCCCACTTCCCTACAATGACTGAACAAAACTCTGGTACTTCCAGGTTTTCACACACTAGGGATGCTACATCTGCTCCCAAGAAACTGCCGCGTACCAGATATAAGCCTGGTTGGCACAAGGACTATGTGATGCCATAAATGTATTAACGGTGTATACGGTATTTTGGAATCAAGATTGTACTATACCTTGGGTTACTTAAGTTATGTGTAAGTGTTATAAGTACATAAGACTTAATTTAGTATATGCCGGTAAACTTACATATTTTGCCTAAGTCTTCAGTTGCATTATTTCGTACTGCTTAAGGAGATAAGTATAATGTATTTCAGTTGCTAAGTTGTTTAAAATATGTGTTTCAGAACTGTTTAGTTTACGGGCTAATTACTTATTCTACTGTTCTGCTAATTCTTTTAAGGAAGGTTATTCTTAAAGAGAGAGGAGATGTTGTGTCTAGTAATATGTGCTACTCCGTACCACTAGGTGGTGTCGAGAGAACTAGAACGGAGAAGAAGTGTGTAAGATGGTGGACTGATAAGGACGGTGAAAGTGTTCATTAAAAAGAAACCCTCATTGGACGTTGAAGAGTGTTATTCTGATGTTACCCGAAAACACAACACATTTTCATCCTGAAGACTAAAACTAATATGCAAGACTAAAACTAAGACTAAAACTGAGAAACCTGCCAACACAACATTGATGCAAGGGAAGCAAAAAATGCTACCTGTAGATGGTGAAAAGGTGATCCAGTCTCGAGAGACTTTTTCCCCATTTGGAAGATGGCAGCACATTAGATCATTTGTGAGGGAGCGCACTTTATCGCCCAAGCCCTCATCATAAGTTGAAGCTGAATATTTGCTGGCTTTGTTGTGAAAGGCAGCAGCTCCATGATCAGTGAGGACAGCGCAGCATTTTCATTGACTGTCCCCCACAAAGCCGGGTCACAGACCTGATAAGTACACTGCTAGTCGGCGTCGCTGCAGCTAGCTTCAGGTTCTGTTGTAGGGCTAACGGTAGCCTCCTCCAGATCCAGACCGCCAGCTTAGCTTCCAGGTCTTATATTACTTCATCCTCATTTTCCTCCCTCGATTTGACGCAGAATGTGTCTATAGAAGGTACGCTTCTTAATAAACACGCCTCCCTCTCCTCCTTTTCTTGCTTTTGTCTCTGTTTAAAACAACCACTTCTATTATTCTAGCTCATTCTCTCAGCCTACTAATACTCCCACAGTTCAACGCCGGATAATTTAAAGACAGTGGATAGGGGACGGGACCATGGGGCAGGTTACCATGGTTTTCACAATTGCACCCCACCAATCAAATAATTCTGTTAAGGTTAAAAAATGTATCAGCGTGCTTTTTATTGGTTATCAGCTCCCATATCTAAAACTTAAAGCCTTTCTTTTTTTCTTTAACACTGCTCGTGCCCGTTATGCCCATTGGATAATCCGGCCTTGGAAAAAATATTCATATGTACTTAACTGCATAAACCATTTATAGTGCTTTTAAATGCTTTGATTAAAAGTGAATTTAAGATGAAAATATATTGTAGTGGTT